>NC_058412.1:95215881-95326321 GCF_002201575.2 Neomonachus schauinslandi | reverse complement strand
GATGGGGGACACCGGGGGGGGGGGGGGGGGGGGGGGGGGGGGGGGAGCGGGGGCGGGAGGACGACACTCTCTGTGGGTGGCCCATGTCTCCGTGAGCCCGCTGCCTCATTCACTGAAGCTGGCCATGTTTAGATCTTTTAGTAAAATACGGTCTGCCCTGGAGTCAAACTGGAGGGAACCCCGCAGTTCAGCTGCGTGGCCTTGCCTGGCTCCTGGCTGGTTGGGAGCAAAAGCCCAGGGCCAGCAACGGGACTTGCTGAGGATGCCACGTAGCACAGCCGGGCTCCGGGGCTCTAGCCCGTCCCACTCTTCAATCTGCTTCTCATTAGCTTCCTAAGTGAAGCCTGGCTCCCTGCAGGGCTGGGAGGGAGGGCTTGGCCTCGCTGCTCACCAGACCGGCAGACCGCCTGGCCTCCCTGGGCTTGCTTCTCTGCAGCCAGCCCCGTCCAGCAGCACAGCTGACCACTTCAGGGCTCCTCTCACTCACAGGCAGGAAAAGGACTAATCAAAATTTGGAGCATTAATCTTCCCAAGGAGGGCCCCGTTTTCAGGGACAGGAATTATGGTTTCGTTTTAGAATAGCACAAGGCAGTAGGAAGCCGGAGGGGCCTCTCTCTCTATTCTAGACACCTCAAAGGCTGTCAAAGTCCACAGTCTACATGTGTTCATTGAGCATTTATTGAGCACCATCCCTGTGCCAGGCACTGTTCGGGGGACCCGCAGATCTAGGAGCTCTCAGAATCCAGAGGCAGAAAGAAACGTAAAAATAGTCACCAAGCAACAGATTGCTGAAGGCAATAAGGAGGAGGATAGAGAGCGCTACAGAAAGGTGAGAGGAAACAGCTCGAAGCTAACGTTTCCGGCGGGGGTGGGAAGGGCAGTTAGGAAACCTTCCTGGGGTGACAGGGAGGTGGGTCTTAAAGGAGGACCCCCACATGGACTGAAGGCACCCCTTTTCCTGAGCTCTGGGATGGATGAGAGGTCCCATTTGCTCTGCAAAGGAAGCAGGCAGAATCCCTTCACCCCATTTGGCTGATGGAAAAGTAGAGGCACTAAGAATAAGTGACATTCTCCCCAAGAGCAGACT
Organism: Neomonachus schauinslandi; assembly: GCF_002201575.2. Taxonomy (NCBI): domain Eukaryota; kingdom Metazoa; phylum Chordata; class Mammalia; order Carnivora; family Phocidae; genus Neomonachus; species Neomonachus schauinslandi. The sequence goes on along the minus strand of NC_058412.1, from coordinate 95,325,234 downwards.
CTGAGTAAAGGGGTCTTCTCTCCGATCCCCAGTCACCAGCTCTTTTGGCTTCCAAACTGGGCAGAAGTTTGCCAGGAAGGCAAAGAAGATGACAGGAGGAGCAAGGCTCGAAAGAGAAGCCAGAGCCGGCTGGCCACAGGCCTGGCACGTGCTCCGAACTCTGTCCCATGTGGGCGCAGGGAGCCTTCTTGGAGTGCCCGCACCCCCACATTGCTCCCACAGTCTCAAGGCCAGATTTTGTCCATGTAATTCCCAGGACTGCCCCGAAGCAGGACTCCTCACCACTACACATAGTTTAAAACCCTGTTATTTTACAAGAAGCCTGCTCAGCGAGAGAGGGGGCGTTTCTGGGCATGGCCCCTTGCTGTGCCAACGGAGGAAGCTGGCACCAGGAGGACCGAAGGGGCGCTATCCTTTATCGGACACTGAGCGAGCCAGGCCGTCTGCCGGGACCTTCACAAAGATCAGTCCCCTCCACCCTTACAGACCCCTGGAGCAGGCATCATTGACACCAAGCAGAATGGAAACATCCATGTCAGAGCGGCATGGAATGAGAGTAGCACAGAAGTCCGCCTCTGGCTGAGCCGTGCGGACATCTCAGGGGGTGGTGGAGGGTCTTACCTCCTCCTCCCCCCACCCCGGGCACTGATCAGCTGCGGGGCAGCCAGACTGAGCAAATAAAGGTAGAGGATGCCCGGTTACATTCGAATTTCACATTAACGGGAAAAAATGTGTAGCATAAGGTGTCCCACAGTCTAGGGCCATGGCAATAGGGATGAAGAGAAGGGGCAAATATTAAGATCTGATTTGGAGGTAGGCTCTGTGGAGACTGGCGATGAATGGATGTAGATGAGGAGGATGTGGGGAATTCAAGGAAGACCCCCAGGCTCCAGGCTGGAGCACCTGTGTGGCTGACGCAGTCACTAAGTGAGAAAGGGAGACGGAGCAGGGTCAGATTAGCAAGGCGGGGTGCGGGCTCTGTGTCTGCTGATGTTGAATGTAGGGTGTCTACCCAAGCCCTAGGTGGAGGCTGCAGGGCTTAAGGAAAGGCCTGGATGGGGAGCTACTGGCCCATGGATGGCATTCAAAGCCAGGGTTCTGGATGTGATGGCCTGGGCAGCGAGAATGGAGACACCAGGGACATGGGCCAGACCAAGGCCTTGAAGACCCTCAAAAGGTGAGGGTCACTCAGAGGAGGAGCACAGCCATGGAAACTGAGTCAGAGCAACCAAGGAGGCAGGGCTGGGTAAGAGGGCAACAGAGGGAATTTCTAGAAGGCAGGGGCTGACCGTGGCGGGTGCTGCAGGCAGGCCTGGTAAAGCAAGGGAGTGGACAAGCAAAGGCAGTGTGCGGTGGACTGAAGGAAGGATTTGGGCGGAGCATGCAGAGGCAGCAAATGTGCCCGAGTCCATCAAGAAATCCTGCGGGGCGCCTGGGTGGCTCAGTCGGTTAAGCGACTGCCTTCGGCTCAGGTCATGATCCCAGGGTCCTGGGATCGAGTCCCGCATCGGGCTCCCTGCTCTGCAGAGAGCCTGCTTCTCCTTCTCCCACTCCCCCCGCTTGTGTTCCCCCTCTCGCTGTGTCTTTCTCTGTCAAAAAAATAAATAAAATCTTTAAAAAAAAAAAAAAGAAAGAAATCCTGCGGGGTGTCGAGGCTGAGGGTGGGGTCTGGGCAGGTTTCCATCTGTGACCTTCGTTCGGGGGCACTTCCCTGCCTGGAGCCACAGAGATGACTTGACCACCCTCTAACCAGCAGTGGGATCCCAGACAAATAAAGTCAAATGGAAACCATAAACAAGGGCCTTTTAAAAAGTGTAGCTGGGGCATCTGGTGGCTCAGTCAGTTAAGTGCCTGACTCTTGATCTCAGTTCAGGTCTTGATCTCAGGGTCGGGACTTCAAGTCCCATGTTGGGCTCCATGCTGGGCGTGGAGCCTACTTTAAAAAAAAAAGGTGGGGGGAGGTATATCAAGTGACATAGAAGGACGTGAGGGACCAACACACCGCAGTTCCCACACATGACGCACCTGATACTCACAATAGTGTGAGTGGATTTCAAAACCATTATAAGGAGTGAAAGAAACCAGACTCAAAAGAGCTTCTGAGGTCTGAGTCCATTTATAAGAGGTTCTAGAAAGCAAAACTAACCAATGATAAAATAAAGATCAGAAGAACTGCTGCCTCTGGGGGCAGGGTGGAGGTGGATTGGCTGGGCAGGGGTGTGAGGGAAACTTCTGGGTGATGGTAGTGGTTTGTATCTTGATAGGGGTTGGATTCACACAGGTGTGTACATTTGTCAAAACTCAGTAAACGGTACACTTAAGATTTGAACATTTCACTGCCTGTGAATTCTACCTAAAACAAGTGAACTGTATTTATTCAACTCTATTTAATGATCTACATGTTGAGGTGTTTAGGGGTGAGGGGTGCTGAAGTTTGCAACTCCCCTATAAAGGTATAGAAAAATAAGATGGAGGGGTGCCTGGGTGGCTCAGTTGGTTGAGCCTCTGCCTTCAACTCAGGTCATGATCCCAGGGTCCTGGGTGCAGAGCCCTATATCAGACTTCCTGTTCAGCGGGGCGTCTACTTTTCCCGTGCTCTCTGCCCCTCCCCCCACGTGCACACGCCCCCGCTCTCTTGTTTTCTCTCTCTCAAATGAATAAATAAAATCTTTTAAAAAAAAAAGAAGGGGCACCTGGGTGGCTCAGTTGGTTAAACGTCTGCCTTCAGCTCAGGTCATGATCTCAGGGTCCTGGGATCAAGCCCTGCATTGGGCTCCCTGCTCAGTGGGGAGTCTGCTTGTCCCTCTCTCTCTGTCCTTCCCCACTACTTGTGCTCTCTCTCTCTCTCAAATAAATAAATAAAGTCTTTAAAATTTTTTTTAAAAGAAAAATAAAATGGATTCATGGATAGACAGAGAGATAGACAGATATATGATGAAACAAACAGAGTAAAACGTCATCCAGGTATGGGTATAGGGGTGTTCACTCAACTTTTTACAAAATTCACTCAACTTTTCTGTATATTTGAAATTTTCATAGTAAAGTGTTGGGGGGATATAGAGAAAAAGAATGTGAGAATATTTGTCATCCAACCCAAAAATATATGGTGACAGACAGAGTAGTTGGTGGTTGCCAGAGGCGGGGTGTGGGGATGAGGAAAATGGAAGAAGGGGTCAAAAAGTACCAACTTCTGCTTATAAAATCAGTAAGTCCTGGGGATGTCATGTACAACATGGCGGCTATTGTTCACAATACTGTGCTGCATATTTGAAAGCTGCTAAGAGAATAAAAATTCTCATCGCAAGAAACAAATGATAACTGTGTGTGGTGTTGGATGTTAAGTAGACTTACTGGGGTGATTCTTTTGCAATATATACAAATATTGAGTCGTTGTGTCATACACCTAAAACTCATATAATGGTATATGTCGATTGGATCTCAATTTAAAAACAAACAAAGAGGGGCACCTGCGTGGATCAGTTGTTAAGCATCTGCCTTCGGCTCAGGTCATGATCCCGGGGTCAGCGAGAGAGGGAACACAAGCAAGGGGAGTGGGAGAGGGAGCCCGATGCGGGGCTTGGTCCCAGGACCCCGGGATCATGACCTGAGCCGAAGGCAGACGCCCAATGACTGAGCCACCCAGGTGCCCCTAAATAAATAAAATCTTAAAAAAAATACAAAAACAAAGATACACGTTGAGCACACACTGTAGGTCAGGTGCTGCAGATGGAGTGGTGCTGACACAGGGGCTCATAGCCCTGCCGTGAGATGCCCCCTGAGTGACGGCCAGCTGAGCTGACTTCTCAGACCAGAGAACTGTCATTGTCCCTTCTCCCAGGGGAGACACAGGGCCAAAAGCCCTGTGAGATTAGGATGATGGAGAAAAGCACACGTAGGTCTGCCAGGAATGGATTTAAAGAAATAAGTCACTGGAGCCTGTGGGGAAAGCGAACAGCCAGGTGGGCTGGCCCCCGGGATCTGGGATTGGGGTGTTCCACACATCCCTAGGAAAGTTAAATGCGCTCAGGCTTGTGAACAACCGCTTAAACCCTGTGGTGGAAATATGCCCCCATCTAATTTGCCCACTGGTTAGCGGTTTTGAAGAATGTTCCAGCCCCTCTGTCTATACAACAGGAAAATAGGAAACCCAGAATCTCCACCCCCCACCACCAGGATGTATCCTTAGAGACATTCATCACAGTGCTGTTGTAAGAGTGAATGTTTGCCAACAGCCGAGGTGTGCATGGTGGGGGCCTCTGGTTAAGTCCTTTATGATGGTTTATAAATGCAGCAGGATTCTATACACCTACTGAAAATGAGTGAGGCAAATCTGTATGTCTTGGACTTTGAACAGCCCAAATCTTAATATAAAGTAAAAACAAAAAATAAAAAAATATAGATAATATATATATATTTAATATATATATTTTTAAGATTTTATTTATTTATTTGAGAGAGAGAGAGCACAAGCGGGAGGGGGGAGGGGGTGGGCAGAGGGAGAAGCAGACTCCCGCTGAGCAGGGAGCCCGGTGCGGGGCTCGATCCCAGGACCCTGGGATCATGACCTGAGCCGAAGGCAGATGCTTAACAACTGATCCACGCAGGTGCCCCTCTTTGTTTGTTTTTAAATTGAGATCCAATCGACATATACCATTATATGAGTTTTAGGTGTATGACACAACGACTCAATATTTGTATATATTGCAAAAGAATCACCCCAGTAAGTCTACTTAACATCCAACACCACACACAGTTATCATTTGTTTCTTGCGATGAGAATTTTTATTCTCTTAGCAGCTTTCAAATATGCAGCACAGTATTGTGAACAATAGCCGCCATGTTGTACATGACATCCCCAGGACTTACTGATTTTATAAGCAGAAGTTGGTACTTTTTGACCCCTTCTTCCATTTTCCTCATCCCCACACCCCGCCTCTGGCAACCACCAACTACTCTGTCTGTCACCATATATTTTTGGGTTGGATGACAAATATTCTCACATTCTTTTTCTCTATATCCCCCCAACACTTTACTATGAAAATTTCAAATATACAGAAAAGTTGAGTGAATTTTGTAAAAAGTTGAGTGAACACCCCTATACCCACACCTAGATGACGTTTTTATTCTGTTTGCTTCATCATGTATCTGTCTATCTGTCTACCCATGAATATGAATCCATCTTATTTTTCTTCTTTTTCTTTTTTTTTTAATTTTTAAAGACTTCATTTATTTATTTGAGAGAAAGGAGAGAAAGCCCAACGTGGGGCTTGATCCCAGGACCCGAGATCATGACTCAAGCCAAAGTCAGACGCTTAACCAACTGAGCCACCCAGGCACCCCTATATATTTATTTTGTAAATATATATATATTTAAAAACAAACCAAATTTTAAAGTTGTATATGTGTGTGTGTGTGTATCCCATTCATATATAAAATACATGGCTAAATGTGTATGGATATGAGTATAAATATAAATTAATTAATTAAATATAAATTGCATGTTATGGACCCCAAATTCATATGTTAAAACCGTACCCCTCAGGTGACGGCATTAGGAGGTGGGACCTTCGGGAGGTACTTAGGTTCAGATGAGGTCGAGAAGGTGGAGCCCCCAGGATGGGATTAGTGACCTTGTCAGAAGAGCAAGAGATTAGAGCTCAGTCTCCGCTGCGCGGGAAGGACACAGAGAGAAGACAGCCGTCTGCAAATCAGGAAGAGGTTCCTTACCAGACGTCAAATCTGCCCGCACCCTAACCTTGGACTTCCCAGCCTCCAGAACTGTGAGAAATAAATGTGCACTGTTTCAGGCACTCAGACTAGGGCATGTTTGTGATAGCTGCCCAAACTAAGAGTACATAAATGTACACGCACACACAGTACCATACAAATGTTCCCCGAAATGCTAGTAACAGTTACTTCTCCGGGGTGATGGAATTTGAATTCTTTTTTCTTCACTTTCTTCTTGGTAGTTTTCTATATTGTTTAAAATTTTCACAATCAGCAAGTTTAATTTTAACAAAACTGTTATTTTTAAAGCTAATTCTGCAGGAGCTTTTAGAGTAAACCGATGTTTTCAACACGCTGAAGAGACTGTCACTTATCCCCAAAGGTTGACGGAGACCTCGTCTAGCCCTGCCTTGAATCAGGGACGGGGGGAGTGACTTCACAGATGGCCTTTGCCAGGCTATGACTCTGTTCCCCATCCCTCCCTGAGCCCCGAGACAGGGAACAGCTACGTATTTTGTGGGGCCCAATGTAAAATGAAAGTATAGGGCCCCTTGTTCAAAAAAATCATTAAAAATTTCAAGATGGAGACAGCAAGCCAAACCAAATTAAGCCAAGCACGAGGCCCTTTGGGACCCAGGGCCTGTGTGACTGCATGGGTTGCAGGCCTGTGACGCCAGCCCTGCCTGGCAAGAACTTCTGAGCAATTCCAGAGTATTTGCTGCCAGAGAAACAGCCAGAGGGGAGTCCAGGAAAAATGGCCAAGGAGGAGCTGGTCAGGGCCTCAAGACACTGTGGCCAAAGTGAGAAAGAGATTCACAGGGACGCGTCAACTCACCAAGAACCTCACCAGAGCAAGCATGATGAATGTTCACAGTGTGCATTTGGAACCCTGGCCTTTTGAGATGGGTAGGGCTCCCGAGCAGGCTCCATGGGTCCTGGGTGCCAAGTAGGTTTAATTAGTAAGGGGCCAAATCAGGAGGGCCTTCAGGGCAAGTGAGGCATGTGGCAGTCGACCCCCCCACCCCGTGGTGTTCCCCTGCTGGTCCAAAAGAAACTTCTCCTGGGACTGCCCACGCCCTGGAAGCGAAATGGGCTTCTTCCCACCCTGTCTGTGGGCCCTCAACCCTGCACGCCACATTGGGGCCGCTCCACGGAAAACCTGTCTCGGAGCCTCCCGTCCCCCTTCCCCACCCCCGCACCCCAGCTCCTGGGTCCCACAAAGAGAGCCTGTGTTGAGGCCGGCAGCGCTGAGCGAGCAGACAGCCCACACCTCCCCTGTGCCACTCAGCACAAAGACCGGTCTGTGCGCCCCGCCTGGAGGGCCCGCCGCCTCCCTTCCTCTGCCAGGCACTGGGACACAGCCATGGGAGTCTCCTGGGAGCCTCAGCTCAGAGTCGGCAGCGGCCCAGGTGGCCCAGGAGACAGAACCACGCTCAGGTGAGGCACCTCAGACGGCCTGGCAGGGCTGTGTGCTTCCAGAAAGCTGCAGCAGGTGCCAGGCTTGCCGGCAGAACGTGGGCAGCCTCCAGCCTCTCTGAAGCCCCTTGCCCTCTCCAGGCTCAGTCCTGCTGGCCGCTGAAGGCTTCTATTGAGCTGTCCCCTAATCGGGGTCCCCGCCAGCAGCCTTCCCACAGCCCCCCCAACCCACCCTAAATCAGACAGCAGTGATGGATACAAAGACCTGCACAGACCCCACTGTCTACAGACAAAAGCCAGCACATCCCCTGGACACTCAAAGTCCAGACCCAGCCACTGTCTCATCTCGCTCCCCACCGCCCACCAGGCCCCTGTGGCTCCAGTCCCCTTTGACTTCGAGCTCCTGAGATACTCGTGCTCAGGGGGACCAGGAACATCCTTCCTGGGGTCCTCTCCAACTGTTAAAGGCCTTCCCAACCATGTCAACCATTCAAACCCCATGTCCCCCAGTCTTCTCGATTCCCTCCACCATGAGGAACATTCTCTCAGTAAACCTTTATCGAGTGCCTCCTGTGAGCCAGGCATAGTCTCCTCTATGAGGTTCCAGAGCGCTTTGCATCTCCGCCTTAGCGCCTCTAGGACCTGGGTGGTGGTGAGTTCATTGGGTGCCTTGTCCTATTGGCCTTTGTGCCCACAGAAGGTGCATGTAGGTAGGGCCTCAACTAAAGGCGCTGTTTCTCCTCCATGGAGCCCTCAGCAACTCTCGGGGCCCTGCCCACCCCTCGGCCCTCCTGTGAGCTCCTCTGCACTTAAGCAGTCAGATCCCAAGGAAGAAGGCTGCTCTCACCTCCAGCACCTGCATGGCTGTCCTTCTCCAACTAAAGCCTTTCTCAGCTGCTCAGCCTGTGCTCAGAACGGCCCAGAGGCCGGGGATTTAATGCTGCCAGGAGTCAGCCACCACCCACAAGGGTCAGGAGTTGGTGGCTAAATCCTGCACCTTCTGCTTCCCAGTGAGACAATCCTAAGGTGCGTCCTACCTGGCTCCGCAGGTAATCCCAGCAGAATGGAGTCCCAGGTGCCCACGCTCGTGACCACCCACGAACCCACCCACCATCGGCCTCCCCCTTCCTGTCTCCCTTTCCCCACTCCTTTCCTTGTGCTTCTGGAATAATCTGGCAAATACGCTGCCTGTACCCAGGTCACTGCTGGGGGTCTGCTTTGGTATAGAATAGCATTCCAGGCCTTCTCCAGGCCTCCAGGCTCACGCCCGGCCTGGGTCACATGGACCACAAACATTTGTATCAGGCAGTAGTGATTTGGAGCGAAGAGAACATTCTGTGTGCCCCCTGCCCCCCTTTTCCCTAGCTCTCATTGTAAGGGGAAAGACAAAGAAAGCAGAATCTAGGAGAAGAAGATGTGGCAGAAGGGGCAAGGGGGGAGAGATAGGCCATATGGTGGGGTACCATTTCCTGGGGGACCCATAGGAGGATGTCCCCTGGGGATGAGCCGCTGGGTCCTGGCTCTGGGGCACCCTGGCTGGCTTCTCCAGAAAACCCCTCCGTCCTTGCTCGCGCTCGGTATCCCAGCTCCTTGCCCGCCCTGCCCGCACCCTGGAAAGCTGAGCCTGGGGGATCGCGTTGCCTGGGCATCTAGTTCTCTTGCCTTTAGGTCCAGCCTGCAGGACACTCAGGCAGGAGATTGGCAGGTGGGGGGGGGGGGACATGAGGGTATTTATCCCAACCCTCCACTCCTCCCTCGGCTGCCACAACCTGGCAGGGGCTCTTTCTCCCCCAGCCTTTGGGTGGAGCAGATAACATCTCCCACTGCTGCTGGGGTGCCTCAAGGCCTTATGCTGGTTCCCTTCACACTGCCCAGCTGGCTGTAAGCAGCCCCTCTATTAAGAAAATGTCCTTCATAATCCCCACTGAGTTGCGGCGCCTGTCACATGGCCCTGAGCCACACAGATCTGGACGACCTCTGGCTCCAGCGAAGTGGCAAATGTTCAGTATCCAACTCAGAGGACCTTGGTTCGACTCACCACTTACTTCCAAGTTCTTGGCTTCTCTCAGCCTTCATTTCCACATCTGGAAAATGGGTATGATCATAGCAGTGCTAACCGCCTCGGTATTCTCAGTGTGGCAGATAACAGACCCACGGGGGAGAAGAAGAGGGAATTATGAAAAGGCACTGGGGACCCTGACAAGAAGGAGGAACTAGATGCAGGCACGTGTCGCTGGTTCTTTTTGTCTCTCTGCCTCCACATGTCTCTCCTGCTTCCCCTTCCATGACACCTCGCGTGGAGCCAAATACAGTTCACGAGTTCATATATTCTAAATAAATATAGGTTGTGCTCCGCCAAAATGGGCTCACACTTGCACAGTGCACTGCAACCTGCTTTTATTCGCTTACCACCAGGAAGCACAGCACCACATTCGCCAGCCCCCAGCCTTCCTCCAGGCGCTGGACCGGGATTTCCTTCATGGACCTGTCCCCTAGCCTAGCATGTGAGCATGTTTTCGTGGCAACTATCACTGGTGTCCGGAACACGTGTCCCTTCCCCAGAGCCTTCTCCCAGGATCCCTTTTAAAGTGGCGGACGGACTTATTCTCCATCTCAATCCCCCCTCCCACCCCAGTCCCTGATCTGGCTTTCGTTTGAAGCCCACCACAGCCAGTGCGGTGGCAGATACGGCATCCTCTCTCCCTCCCGTCCTGCTTTGACTTACTCCAAGCTTTCTGAACATATCCCCCTTGGGGATGAACCCATCTTCATTCCAGCCTGTGTTCCTTGGCAGCTGTGGCTTTTAAAACGCAGTTGATTCTCGCACTGAAGATGGGCACAAAGCTGCTCTTCTCTCCTTCTCCAAAGGCCAGCTCTGCTTCTTAAGTTCAAACAACAGCAATTCGATTGAACACACACATCCACTTCTCTCCTGAGGCCTTCAAGAGAGGAAGAGGATACCACAGAACTTTCTAAAACATTGCACAAAGTAAAAATTTTGAATATCATGTCAGCCACAGTCCCTGGGGACCCAGATGGCAGCACTCAAACTGGGCAATTTGCGGAGAGTTTGATAAAGACACCACTGATAAAGATGTGGGATTCATGCGGAAGGCTGGGGCCAGCAACATCAAGGGACCATTCCCAAGGGTGAGGGACTGATTACTGGAACCCAGAGAGAATGACAGTGTGGAGGGTGGACAGGAGCTGGGGTCTTCAGGGGACAGATGCACCCAAGCTTGGGGACCCAGAAAGGAAGCTGGGGGCCAGGGACGGGGAGGTAGTGCAAATACCCATACGTCACTTTCCACTTGCCCTCCAGATAGCCTCCCCTTGGGTGCACCCAACTGGAAGCTAGATGTCATGGCTGCCATTGATACAAGCTGTGTCCAGCATCCCAGGACACAAGTCACAGTAGACAGGGATCAGAGAGGGCTGGGAGGGAGCAGGAGGGGAGAGCAATGGAAGGTGATTTTCCACAAATGCTTTGAAAGTATGCAATCTGATTAGAAATTATGAATTTAGTGAACAGAAACTAGGGAGTGATTATTTGCACAACTAAATGATTTTTTTTTTTTTTTTGGCTTTCAAACATTTTCAACTAGTTGCCTTTAAATAACAAACTTCCCCCTACAATTAAAATATGGTTCCAGGGCGCCTGGGTGGCTCAGTTGGTTAAGCTCAGGTCATGATCCTGGAGTCCCTGGATCGAGTCCCGCATCGGGCTCCCTGCTCGGCAGGGAGTCTGCTTCTCCCTCTGACCCTCCCCCCTCTCATGTGCTCTCTCTCTCATTCTCCCTCTCAAATAAATAAATAAAATCTTTTAAAAAAAAATTAAAAAATAAAATAAATAAAATAAAATAAAATAAAATAAAAATAAAATATGGTTCCACTTATGGAAAATTCAGCTTACTCAGAGCTCTTCAGGACCCCAGACATTCAGATAAACACTAGTATGGCGAAAACTTGGGTTGGCTTTAAGTTAAGGACACTTCCTGCAAACGTCCCCTCCAGCAACCTCCTTAATTGCATCCAAGTTGGGGAGAGCAGACAGTTTCCAAGAAGGGCATGCTGAAAGGGGGAGCAGGCTCTGGAAGGCCACAGAATGCCAACCATCCATTCTACACAGGCACAAATTAACCTGCAAAGTCACCCCACTGTGAGGGCTTGAGCCCTGATGGAAACCACCAGCCTATTCTCCCCGATAGCTCTCACAGATATTCCAGGGAACCTTCCACACTGAACTGTGATCTTTAAGCACCCAATCAGCAGCGTCTTTCCCAAAGATGTTCTCTCTTGATGCTCCTATCAGGAACACCTGGGTCTGCCACATGCACCCCCTGCCTTGGGTGACCTGGCAGCTGGCAAGTCTCTTCCAAGGAAAGTCTTTCTAAGGGGATTTTTCTTTGTTCTCAGAGTCCCAGATATGAGACATCACTGCAAAGTTGTGCTCCACTGATAATAATTGAGTGTGTGACACCCATAGGGATAGACTCCTCATCCATCTGAGGCTTCTGCTCCAGTCCAAGGCCCAAGACGCCTGCAGAGCCCGGGCCAGCACAAGTGTGGCTGAGCCCAGCATCCCAAACCCGCCCCAGCACAGCATGTCCCCTAGCACTGTGCCGGACATGATCTCAAGGGCAGAAGTCAAGAAACAGACTGCCTGCAAGACTGCTTTAAACACATCATGCTCAGACCCTCCCCTTCTAGTTCAATCTCTTCCCGACTTGTGCTAATGGAGAATGATGGCTTCGTCAACTTGGAAAATGGATCCAAAAAAGCACCAGCCTGAACCAACAAGGACAAACTACCACCAAGGTCAGAAGACACTGCGTGTTTAAAAAGCTGTTTTGAACAACTGACCTTTTCAGGCAAATCCCAGCAAAATCTCTCCCTCTATGCGCCATCTCTGAGACAGCAGGTCGGGGGGTGGGGTGGGAGGGTGTGCGGGGCTCGGCGGCTTACTGCGAGCCTGCTCAGCAACACCTCCTGTGCCCTCTTGAGACGCCCATTGTTCCCTGACGTGGTGGCCATGGACCGGCTGGTCCGTTACGTCATATTTCCTCAATGGAGGACATTGTCTCCTGCTAGCAGCCCCACAGCTCTTGTCTTCACAATGCGCTGCCCGCCGCCCCCCCAGCCCGGCTCCGTGGGCAGCCTAATGTGATCCTGGCAGGGCTCAAAGGAGGCCTTCACTCCCTCCCAACACTTGCAAGAGTCCCACTGGCAGGACCAAGGAGGGGAGATCTCTGTCCCCAAGCTGGGGCCGGAATTTGGCCAACTGGAGTGAGGGCAGATTCCATCCCACCCTCCAGCTCCGGTCGTGCCTGATTTTCTTCTGGCCCCATCACACCCCCACCCACTGTTCCTGAGATAGCAGGCTTCCAGATGGACCCCACCTCCTGGCCAACCGGCCTTCAAACGGCCACCTCCCACACCACATAGGGCCGGCCTGCATGACGGGCTGAGGAAATGCCAGCGTGGGACGAGGCCAGAGGAGGCATGGAGGCTTCCACCTTGCTCTCCCTGGGGTCACTCCCTCTGCAGACAGCCAGCTGCCAGGTTGTGAGGACACTCCGGCGGCCCTGTGGAGAGGTCCACAGGGTGGAGAATTGAGGCCTCCCGTTAATGGCAGGCAGGAAGTTGCCATCCACGGGAGCGAGCCATTTTGGAAGCTGATGCTCTGGCTCCAGTCAAGCCTTTGGAGGAGTGTGGACCCGGTGCATCTTTTTTTGTTTTGTTTTGTTTTTGATTTTAAGGTTTTTAATTTATTTGAGAAAGAGAGAGAGAACATGAGCAGGGGGGCAGAGGGAGAAGCAGCCTCCCCGCTGAGCAGGGAGCCCAATGCGGGGCTCGATCCCAGGACCCTGGGACCATGACCGGAGCCACAGACGCTTAACCGACTGAGCCACCCAGGCGCCCCGACCCAGTGCTTCTTGATGTCAACCTCATGAAAGACCCAGAGCCAGGCCTGCCCTGTGAAGCCCGCCTGGACTCTGGACCCACAGAAACTGAGAAACGTTAAATGATTATTGTTGTTTCAGGCCACTCTGCTTTGTTACACAGGGTGATTTCTTTCACAGCACTGGCTTGGTTAACACTCTGGGTGATAAAGTCCAAAGAGGTCAGCCTCTGGAGGCTCGGAGCAGAGTGAAGATGGGCGGAGAACGGACCTGGAGGAGCAAACTAATTCAGCACACTTGGTTTCCTGATCCCTTACCATGGGCCTCTTATTTGAAACAAAAGGAAGGAGGTATTAAAAATGGAACGAAGGGGGCACCTGGGTGGCTCAGTTGGTTAAGTGACTGCCTTCGGCTCAGGTCATGATGCTGGAGTCCCAGGATCAAGTCCTGCATTGGGCTCCCTGCTCAGCAGGGAGTCTGCTTCTCCCTCTGACCCTCCTTCCTCTCATTCTCTCAATAAATAAATAAAAATCTTTAAAAAAAAATGAAACGAAGTTGTCCAATGAGCTCCAACCAGCACTGAGCATGTAGGACCATCCCCTCTGTGAGCTGGACGCTACCCTCCCCACAGAGTGCTCCAAATCATGTCCTTATAAAAAATGACACCCCACCATTGACTACAAAAACCCTGAGCTCCTTTTCATATAAACTACTGCCCAACCAGTCCCCCACAACCAGTTCTGTGTTTGGACAAAGAATTTCTCTTTAAAATCTAGCTTTCTGGGGCGCCTGGGTGGCTCAGTCGTTAAGCGTCTGCCTTCAGCTCAGGTCATGATCCAGGGGTCCTGGGATCAAGCTCTGCATCAGGCTCCTTGCTCAGTGGGAAGCCTGCTTCTCCCTCTCCCACTCCCCCTGCTTGTGTTCCCTCTCTCACTGTGTCTCTCTCTGTCAAATAAATAAATAAAATCTTTAAAAAATAAAATAATAATAATAATAATGAAATCTAGCTTTCTCTCTCATGAGCTTCATCTCAACTTTATTCTAAAGTTCCAATCTATCAAAGTAACTTCCATCTCAATGCAGCTGTCACTGTCACTCTTCCCTCCCACACTGGGTCACCTGCACATTTGGTGCCATAGTTCCTTGCTATCTGCATCCGGAAAGTTGATTGAGGGGCGCCTGGGTGGCTCAGTCGGTTAAGTATCTGACTCTTGATTTCAGCTCGGGTCATGATCTTGGGGTCGTGAGATTGAGCCCCACATCGGGGTCTGCGCTCCTTGGGGAGTCTACTTGGGCTTCCCTCTCTCCCTCTCCCTGAGGCGCCCCCCAAAAACAAAGTTGACTGGAAAGAGTGACCTGAACAGAGCTAACCCCAGAGCCCTTTGGCTCTCCCCTGTGGACTCCACCACTGCCCAGGTAACAGAGACCCCTTGATGATACACACTTTATACAGAGTTGTACAGAGTTGTGCAACCTGCCATAACAATCTCATTATGAATGGGTTTGCCCAGCCTTTATTAAAATGGGTTTACTCCCTCCATCCACCAGCACTGTCTACAGAGGAAGTTATCTTGGCTTGTGTATTAGTTTCTTTCAGTTGCTATAACAAATTACTACAAACTGGGTGGCCTGATACAATAGAAATCCATTCTATCACAGTTCTGGAGGCCAGACGTCTGAAATCCAAGTGTCTGCAGCGCTATGCTCCCTCTGGAGGCTCTAGCAGGGAATCCTGTCCTGCCTCTTCCATGTCCAGGGGGCCACTGATATCGCTGGCTTCTGTCAGCAGTTCCAGTTTTCAAGTCCAGCGCCTTCCAGTCTTCCTCTGCTCTGTCTTCACCTCACTTTCTCCTCTGCTGAGCATCTTATAAAGATACTTGCAATGGCATTCAGGGCCCACCCAGATAATCCAGGATAATCTACCTATGTCAAGATCTTTAGTCACATCATCCGAGACCCTTTTTCCCTAAGACATGTGCAGGATCCAAAGATTAGGCCCTGATATCTGGGGGGGGTCATTATTCAACCCCCCACAGCTTGGCACGCTCACCCCCTCTGCCAAGCTTTCCCACAGGGGTACGGTGTTCTTTTCTAATGGTTACAGATAAACTATGTCATGCTCTGTTCTAGCATCTTCCAAAAGTCAACATAGACATCACCCGTCCCTACTTTTTGGAATCTACTCGAGACTTGGACTTCCCCAGGTCATATCAATCTAGACATAAAAATGGGGTCATAATAAGCAAAAACAGCATTTCTCAAATTTTCCATGACTGCTGGTTCTCCAGCCTCCTAGAAATGTCAGGAACCTCGGGTTGTCTGGCTGGCTCAGTTGGCGGAGCATGCAACTCTTAATCTCAGGGTTGTGAGTTCAAGAGATTACTTAAAAATTTAAAAAAATCTTTAGAAATGTCAGGAACCCCTAGAATGTATCTCTTAAGAGGAGGCAGCCTAGAAATTGAGGTCACAGTTTCTCAACTCAGACTGCCTGGGTTTGAATCCTGGCGCTGTCACAATGGCCAACTGTATTTTCCAAAGGTGACCACAAAAATATCTTCCATCCTTCACATTCTTCTGCATCAAGCAGCAAAGTCTATTTCTCCACCCCCTTGAATCTGGGTGAGCCTCTAAGTGCTTTCTCCAATAGAACACGATGCACCTGACACAGCCGTGTCTATAGAATATGATGCATATGACACTGTGCCATTTCCAGGCAAAGCTTCTAACTGGACTCACATTTTCCTATTCCTGCCTGTTAGAATGTTCATTCTTGGGATGCTGCTCTCTGAAGCCAGCCAGCATGCTGTGAGGAAGCCCTCGTCACACAGAGAGACCACTTAAAGATCTCTGGCTGATACCCCAGCTGAGCTTCCAGTGTGGGAGTGAGCCATCGTGGGTGTCCTGCCCAGTGGAGCCTTCAGAGGCCTCCAGGCCCACCAACATCTGACTGCAACCACACGGACCCTAAGTGAAAACAACCCAGCTGAGCTCAGTCGATCGACAGAACAATGAACGATAATAGGTTGCTGTCTTAAGCCATTGAGCTTTGAGGTGGTTTATTATATAGCAATAGACACTCAGACGAGCCACTTAGAAACTACGTAACCTGAAGCAAGTGATGGGTGATAGTTAAGAAGGAGACCCAGCAACAAAGACTTGGTGTGTGTCGTTTATCTGGGTGGTGGTTGCAGGAACTATAGGTGGGAGAGTGGAGGAGTGAGAACAGAAAGGAGGAGGCAGGAAATATAAGAACACTTACGAGCAGGTCACCACAAGGATCAGTCTTTCTGGGGACCCTCTGAGAGAGTCCAAAACTCATCTCACAATTATCTCATCAAGAAAACCATGCAGCCACTGTGGAAAATAGTTATGAAGTTTCCTCAAGAACTTAAAAATAAAATTACCATATGATCCAGCAATCACACTTCTAGGCATCTATCCAAAATAATTGAAAACGGGATCTCAAAGAGATAGTTGCACACCCATGTTCACTGCAGCATTATTGCACAAGAGATAAGAGCCAAGTGTCCATCAGTGGATGAATGGATAAATAAGATATGGATTATACTTACAATGGAATATTTTTCAGCCTAAAAAATAAGGACATTCTGTCCCAGGTTACAACCCAGATGCACATTGAGGACATCATGTTAAGTGAAATAAGCCCATTACAGAAGGATAGATACTGTCTGATTCCACTTAGATGCTCTATGTAAAGTAGTCAAATTCATAGAAACAGAAAGTAGAATGGTGGTTATCAGGGGTTGGTGGAGGGGAAGGGGAAAAGGAGAATTGTTCAATGGAAACAGGGTTTCAGTTTTACAAGATGAAAAGTTCTCGAGATCTGTTGCACAAGGTACATATAGTTAATACTACATACTGTAAATTTTAAAATAGGTAAGATGGTAAATCCTACATAATGAGTTTTTTGACCCAATAAAAAAAAATTGTCTTATCAAGGAGCAAACAAGTTGGGGTATTTGCCATCAATTCCCTGGTTGAGGGTTGCTCTTGGGGTATTAACTCCCCACACTCCAAAGACCAGAGAACATCCCTGAAAAGAGATGCAGGAAGCCATCAGCACAAATGGGGACCTTCTGGGGTGACCTCCAGGTGACTGAGAACATTGGGTGGGGCGCTGACAGGATCTGCCACATCACCTACGTTGGAGTCTCGCTTTCCTTGTCTATAAAACAGAAATGAGAAATACCCACCTGGACGACGGTTGTCAAAGTTATTTTGGGTGACATATGCTCCCTGAATGCCCCGCCCTGTGGGCTCCCCACCCCCAGTCTGAATCAGGAGTACACGTAGTCTCCAGTTGTGACACCCTCATGGCCACACACCGTGCCTTCACCCTCACTTTTATTTTTCCAAATCAGTAAAATATTGCCCAGCTCCAAACTTTTGGAACCAGCCTCTGAGTTTTGCAAAGATCGCGGCAGTGGCTCTGGGCTCTCCAACCACCCCCCACCCCCACCTCCCCACACACACACAGACGTCTTCACTGGGCTAAGTTCTCTCCTTCTCGGCTTACAGACGGCGTCCTGGCCTAGTGAAGGGGACACACAGGCAGCCCTCGCTCGCTCCCGGCCTTCAAGAGCATGACATCACCTTCTCCAGCAGAGAAGACTCAGCTCTTCCTTATTCTGTTTCCTGCTCCAAGCACAGCTTTAAAAGCCCTTTCTGGAGGCTGCCAAAAATAATAGCAGTGATTACAGCCGTTTGTAGGGCTTAGGGAGTAGGTATTTTCTTCTTTCTGCTTTTTGTGTTTTCCACAATAGGCACATTCTATTTTTTTGTTGACAGAAAAACACATTAGTGTTTTTTAAGCAAGCAATTTAAAAGCCGGTGCAGTAGCCTTCGGGAGGTTTCATAGCCTCCACTCATTCTAGGCGTCAGCTTTCCACACATCACTCTCTCCAATTTTTTCCCTCTCTTCCTTGAATCCTTTGCTCCCATCCTTTGAAAATCTCAGCTAAATCGCAGTTGCTCATGCAAACCACACCAGTCTCCCTAGATGCTTTTTGATTTTCCTTCTCACTGGGAATATTTATTAACCAAATTTGTTTTAAAATCTCCCCAACCAAGAAATTGACCTCATCTTCCTGATAGGATGAACCAAGAAGAACACAACACAGAGGATGCCTGGGTGGCTCAGTTGGTTAAGCGTCTGCCTTCGGCTCAGGTCATGATCCCAGGGTCCTGGGATCGAGCCCCGCATCAGGCTCCCTGCTCCACGGGGAGCCTGCTTCTCCCTCTCCCACTCCTCCTGCTTGTGTTCCCTCTCTCGCTGTGTCTCTCTCTGTCAAATAAATAAATAAAGTCTTTAAAAAGAAGAAGAAAGAAGAAGAAGAAGAAGAAGAAGAACACAACACCCCTGTCCTCATATTCTTGCCGAAATGCACAACCGGAGCGGACTCACAGGCAAATGTCAGACAGACCCAAAGTGAGGGGCGTTCTCCAGAGTCACTCTTCAGAAACACCAATGTGAAAGACAAAGGAAGTCTGAGGACCAGTTCCAGTGTGGAGGAGAGAGTGGACAGTGAATTGCAATATGGGAGTAGGGATATTGTTTAGCTATAAAGGACATTATCGGGACCCTTGGTCAAAGCCGCGCCTGAATAAGGTTTATAGATAATTGTATGGAATTGATATGCTTCCTGAGTTGGGTAATTACACTGTGGTTACATAAGAGAATGTCCTTTATATTTTTAGGATTTATACAATTGGAGCTTTGAGGGGTAAAGGGCATCATGTCTGCAAGTTTTTCTCATATGATTCAGAAAAAAAAAAATTACACACACACACACACACACACACTGAATCTGGGTGAAGAGTAAAAAAATTCTTTGTTGTATTCTTGCAGTTTTCCTCGAAGCCTGAAACAATGTGAAAAACGAAAGAAATTGAAAGATTAAAACAATCCCACAAACCTCGGCACCAGGGGCATTTTGCACCCAGGGACTGTCCTCTCTTCACATGTGCGGTGAACTCCATGACAAAGACATCTCTGTCCTGTCTGGGGGCTCATCCTTCTCTCACCCACTACTCCAATTCCTCGCTGACCCTTCAGAGTTTCCACCTGGGACTAAGAATCCCTTTCCCTAGTGAAGACAAAAGGGCCTTTCCCATCCAGCTCTAAAGCAGGAATCCCATGCTGCGGATCCCCTTAGTTGAAACAGTGCTTCTCAACCCTGGGAGACGTTTAAAACTCCAAAGCTTGGAAAACTTCCTAGATCAAAATCTCTGAGGGTGGGACCCAAGCACCAGGGCCTTTTAAAGCTCTCCAGGTGATTCTATTGAGTAGACAAGACTTGAAAAATTTGACGCTGCCTCCCTCCCAGAAAGACTTGAAAAATGTCATGCCTGGGCAACATTACAGACCAATCAAACAAGAAGCTCTAAGGTTAGGACCCAAGCAACAGATTTTTTTTTTTTAATTCCCCAGGAAATTATACCTCCCTGATGCTGATTTTTAAAAACAAACAAACAGGGGCACCTGGGTGGCTCAGCCCATTAAGCATCCGACTCTTGATCTCACCAGGGTTGTGAGTTCAAGCCCCACGTTGGGCTCCACACTGGGTATGGAGCCTAGTTAAAAAAAATAATAATAAAGTGCACCCCGATGTTTATAGCAGCAATGTCCACAATAGCCAAACTGTGGAAAGAGCCAAGATGTCCATCGGCAGAAGAATGGATAAAGAAGATGTGGGGGATATATATATATATCAGAATATTATGCAGCCATCAAAAGGAATGAGATCTTGCCATTTGCAACGATGTGGATGGAACTGGAGGGTGTTGTGCTGAGCGAAATAAGTCAATCAGAGAAAGACATGTATCATATGACCTCACTGATATGAGGAATTTGTAATCTCAGGAAACAAACTGAGGGTTGCTGGAGTGGGGGGTGGGGTGGGAGGGATGGGGTGGCTGGGTGATAGACATTGGGGAGGGTATGTGCTATGGTGAGCGCTGTGAATTGTGCAAGACTGTTGAATCACACATCTGTACCTCTAAAACAAATAATGCAATATATGTTAAGAAAAAAAAAAAAGAAGATAGCAGGAGGGGAAGAATGAAGGGGGGGAATCGGAGGGGGAGACAAACCGTGAGAGACAATGGACTCTGAAAAACAAACTGAGGGTTCCAGAGGGGAGGGGGGTGGGGGGAAGGGTTAGCCTGATGATGGGTATTAAAGAGGGCACGTTCTGGGCGCCTGGGTGGCTCAGTTGGTTAAGCGACTGCCTTCGGCTCAGGTCATGATCCTGGAGTCCCTGGATCGAGTCCCACATCGGGCTCCCTGCTCGGCAGGGAGTCTGCTTCTCCCTCTGACCCTCCCGACCCTCCCCCCTCTCATGTGCTCTCTCTCTCAGTCTCTCTCTCTCAAATAAATAAATAAAAATCTTTAAAAAAAAAATAAAATAAAGAGGGCACGTTCTGCATGAAGCACTGGGTGTTATGCACAAACAATGAATCATGGAACACTACATCAAAAACTAATGATGTAATGTATGGTGATTAACATAACAATAAAAAATTTTAAAATAATAATAATAATAAACAAAATAAAAACAAACAAAAAGAAACAATCAAACATAAATCAAAAAATTAAAAAAGGTAATCAACTGGAAACAGACGATTCCAAGAGTGTTTTCAAACCAGTGATTTAGAACAGTGATTCGCAAACATCATCTGGCATGTGAATCCCTGGTAAAGCTTGATAAAACACAGGTTACTGGGTGCCACCCCAGAGTTTCTGATTCGGTAGGCCTGGGATGGGACCCAAAGAGAGGACTTTTCTACAAGGCTCTGGCTAGGGGATGTCATGTGGGACCTCAGGACCACACTTTGAGAACAACTGACTGAGACAATCTTGCTAGTTAAGTGTGGCAATGGGACCAGCAACGTCAGTCTCACCTGCGACCATGCTAGAAATGCAGACTCTCAGTACCCCCAGACCTCCTGAGCCAGAATCTGCATATTAACAAGATTTCCAGGGGATCTGTGTCCACGGGAAAATTTGAGGAACACTGCTTTAAAGGAAATCCACACCATCTCACGCACATCATGTGTGTTAGAGCCTCAAGTGTTGAGGACTCTGGATGAGATGGGTGCAGGTGGGGAGAACCCCCAGTAATATGACCAAAAAAACCCTCTAGTCAAAGCAGTGACAGGTGGAAGCAGCCAATCCACTGGACCCACAATGGGAGTTCCAGCTGGTCCATGTTTGTCTGGCCCTGATCATGGTCAGGACACTGATGGGGAGGGAGAGGGCAGAAGCTTTGCAGGGGTTAACTATCCAGAGAGCACAGGTGGGAGTAAAGACCCTGCCCCCTTGCAAGACAGCTCAGCCCCCTGGCATGCTCCTTGATTTTGACCTCTGGATGATGAAGTTGACATAGCAGCCTAACTCCTAGGTGACTCCCAGCTAATACATTTGCTTGATGTTCTTGACCTTGGATTGTGTCCTTACCCTGATTTAGCTCCCATAGAGAGTTTCTTAGCAGGAAGACCACCAGCTCAGAGCGAGGTGGTCTGTCACTGCCCCATCACTACCAGAAGGGGTACCTTCCTTGAGCACTTACTATATGCTGGTGCTGCCCTGAGGACTGTCCTTCACTCACTCCTCACCGTAATCTTGAGGTTGGTGTCCTTATGCCCCAATTTACAGATGAAGAAACCGAGGCACAAAGAGATGAACTCACATGCCCTCAAACATAAAAGCTATTAAGTGGCAAGGCCAGAACTGACTCCTAAATCTCTCTGGCTCCACAGTCTTACACTAAACCAACCTGAAGTGGAATCTCATCAAGGATATTGGTGAAGAGGGGACTTACTGGATGCTTCTCTGTTTTTGCATTTCCTCTCTTGCTTTTCCTTTGCCAAAGTGATGGAAACAAAAATGATTCCAAAACTGGGCTCCCTGATACAGTGACCACTGGACACATGTGACTATTTAAATTTAAATTAACTAAAATTAAATAAAATTTCAGTTTCTCAGTCCTACTAGCCATATTCCAAGTGCTCAATGGTTACACATGGCTAGTAGCTACTGCCATTAGCTCAGATTGTAGAACAAATTACCCAAAGTTGTACTGGACAGCACTATTCCCAAAAATGTTACATACCCTTCACTACCCAAGGTCACTCTCCATTCAAAGTTAACTTTTTTTTAAATAAAACTTCAAATCCACAAAATTTACTTTTACACTGTTCTCATATGTCACAGGGAAACCAAAATGTTCAGCAGGAAGAGCATCAGGTTTTAGAAGGGAGGCACCTACTGGCAGCACGTGGGATCACAACCTAGCACAATCAGACCCTGGAAACCCGCCAGAGGCTAGAGTCCAGTAGCCATTAGCCGGATACAAGTGGATGGATCCACAAATGAGAGTGAAACCCCACACCAGGAAAGGATCAAAGATGAAGTGCTGGGAAGAGAAACTGAGTCAGAAGATGCATCCACCACCAGACTAAAATCCCCAGTATTATATCCCTTATGGCTGACACCAAGGACATACATAATAAATGTCAGTTACTTAAATGATTGATTGATTGATTGATTCTGAAGATTCCAGAACTGAACTGCTGAGCATTTTATCCACAACATTTTTTTCCCCCAGTTGGACACATCTCTTACATTATGAAGTCAACACAGAAATAGGATTTACTGGGGGTGCCTGGGGGGCTCAGTTGGTTGTGCAACCAACTCTTGATTTTGGCTCAGATCATGATCTCAGGGTCGTGGGACTGAGCTCGTGTGGGGCTCCATGCTGGGTGTGAAGCCTGCTTGAGATTCTCACTCCTTCTCCCTCTGTTCCCCACCCCCCCCCTCACATTCTCTGTTTAGGCAATTTCTTCTCTCTCTAAAAGAAGAGAAAAGGAAAGGAAAGGAAGAAAGGAAGGAAGGAAGAAGAAAGAAAGAAAGAAAGAAGAAAGAAAGAAAGGAAGGAAAAAGAAAGAATTTCCTGTTTCAAACAACTTACCTGCCACAAAAGTGTTCAGTCATTAAGGGAGATTAGGACTTTCGGAAATCATCAAGAACAAGAAGATGTCAAAATTTTCAAGTCTCTGGTAGAACATGAAAAGATGGTCCTGTTTTTTCCTTTGGCCCAAGGTGGCACTTAATGAGAGATAGCTTGCCTGACTGAGAGATGAATCAGACCCCAAATCACTCATTTATCCATTCAGTTCACAAATCCTGATCTGTCTGCTTGGGAGCCAAGTGCAAAGCAGCTGGAGGCTGCTTATCTGAGTCCTGCGCACACAAATGAACATAATGTGTCCAAAGTTAATCACCAGTCTGGAAATCACCCTGGGCAGAGCAAATGTTTAACGAAGACCTGGGCTTGGGGAGGGCAGCCTGTGGTCCCTGAGGAGCTCCTCTGGGGATCCAGGCACCTAAATGACAGGAAACCTGCACTATTGGATGCAAATCTCGACCCTGAAGAAACTGGAGTGTAGATAGTGATACAATTACAGGGGATGTGGAGGACCCCTCCCCCCCCCACCCCGTTACTGGGGAAGTTTCCATGGGACCCAAGCAGACTGATCAACAAGTCTGAGTCAGGGCTATATTAGCAAGCTGGCAGCCTAGGGCTACTTATGGGCCAGTTGTCCAAAACTGGAGGGGACCCAGGGTCCAACCTAGCTTCAGAGGATTGGAAGGGTAGATCATGGAGAATATCATTCATTGTAAGATCCCCAAAAGCCCGCCCTCCAAACACACACACACACACACACACACACACACATGCCCATACAGGACAGTCCCCCTACTTGATGAACTTTAACTGGTTTCCAATCCTGTGCCGCCCGCTGTTCTAGGTACTGGGGAGACAGAGACTGATAGGCTTCAGTGGGCTGGGGGCAGATTCATTAAGAAGGGCCCTTCTCTCTCTCATCCTCCTCTTCACAAGCCTACTTGAGTCCCCTCTCAATTCCTGGCATAAGTAAGGCACAATTTCATGACATTTCTGCCCTTTACTAAAAGGTCTCAGATACCCAGTTGAAAAAAACAACAACAGGCAAATGACTCGGACCGGCACTTCACACAACAGGAATACCCAAATGGCCAGGAACCATGTGACAAGACGCTCCACATCAATGATTACAGGGAAATGCACATTAGAACGACAAGTGCTGTGACTACCACTCACTAGAATGGCTGAAATCAAACCTCTGAAAATATCAAGGTGGGTGCAGATGTGGAGCGACCAGAATGTTCATGGACTGCTGGTGGGAGTGTAAATAGGTACAAGCATGTCAGGGAACTGTTTGGGCAATTCCTTCTAAAATTAAACATACACTGAGGCTCCTGGGTGGCTCAGTCGGTTAAGCTTCCAACTCTTGATCTTGGCTCAGGTCTTGATCTCAGGGTCTTGAGTTCAAGCCCCGTGTTGGGCTCCAGGCTGGGCACGGAACCTACTAGAGAGGAAAAGGAAAAGGAAGAGGAAGAGGGAGAGGGAAAGAAAAGAAAAGGGAAAGTAAAGGAGAGAAAAAGGAAAGGGAAGGGAAGGAAAGGGAAGGAAAAGGAAAAGACATTATACATACGCTTAACACATGGCCAGGAAGTTCTACTCCTGGATATATACTCAAAAAAAAGTGAGCATGTTTATGCACACCAAAGGACATGTACAGAAACATACATCGCGGCTGAGTTGGTAATAGCCAAAAACCCACCAAATGAAGAAGGATAGATATATTGTGTACAGCACAGAAGGAAAATGAGTGAATTGTTCTTACAATAATGGGGATGAATCTCAGATACAATGTTAAGGGAAAGAAACCAAATACAAAAGAACACATCCCGTATAACAATGTATAAAAAGTAAGGGCCACCTGGGTGGCTCAGTTGTTAAGCGTCTGCCTTCGGCTCAGGTCATGATCCCAGGGTCCTGGGATTGAGCCCCACATCGGGCTCCCTGCTAGGCGGGGAGTCTGCTTCTCCCTCTCCCTCTGCCCCTCCCCCTGCTTGTGTTTTCTCTGTCACATAAATAAATAAAATCTTTTAAAAAAATGTTAAAGAAAAAACAATGTATACGAGGTTCAAGACCAGACAAAACTCATGTGTGGCGAGAGAGGTCAGAATAGGGGTCACCCGGTGGGACAGTGGGAGGTAGGGATTGACCAGAAAAGGACTCAAAGGAACTTCCTGGAATGAGGGAAATGTTCTCTGCGCTGATCTGGGTAGTGGTTCCACAGATGTACACATAGGTAAAAATTCATCAAACTGCCCCCTTTAGATCTGTGCATTTTACTGGCTGTAGATTATGTCTCGATAAAAGAGGAAAAACAATTTAAAGTCTTGGGTGACCACACTTGATGGAAGCATGGCTGAACACCAAAAGCTTGCGTGTCATACAGTGGACACAGTGGTCTGGGGTTTAACAGAACAGCCTCCCATACAGGCACTTCCCAAAGCCCTTGGCCACAGTTTCAATCCTTACCTCTCTCTGGCACCAAAAGAACAGAGAAACAGACGCATTTCTTTCCAGCCAAGGAGGCTGTGGCTCTGCGCAGAGCTTACCAGGGACTCCCTCTTCTGAGTTGTCCTCTTACTGCCCCCACGGCACCGGGGCTGGGCACTCTGGGAAGCCAGGCCTGCTCAGAGCCCCTGAGAGGGGCCCAGCAGGGCCTTAGAGGGAATTTATGGTGACCTGAGTGCCCTGGATGCACAGAGCTGGCCTGTAAGGAAAGACCAGGTGAAGAAAGAAGATTCTGTATTCAGAGCGCCACTTATACCAATGGAATCACACAGGTCAGCCCATGGACGAGGAGTTAACCAATCTCAGCTGCACATCAGAACCACTGGGAGCTTTCGAAACATAGGCTTCCCCCAGGCCAGAGGAAGCAGGACCTGCAGCACAGGGTTTCTCAAAGGGGATTCCGGAAGCAGGAACTTGTTAGAAATGCACATTCTCAGGCCCACTCCAGACCCGCTGGACTCTGGAGCCACCCTGGCAATTTCTGCTCTCATTGTTCTGATGAGCTCTCCCATGATCTGATGCATGCTCGAGTGTGAGGCCCGCTGCTGTGGGTAGAAATCTGCCTTTCTAGCGGGCTCCTAGGTGATGCAGCCTCTCCAGCTCTGGGCACCACGCTTTGAGACCCACCACTGTCCATCTCATGGGCAGAGCCAAGCTTGGGGACAGAAAGGGGGAATTCAAAGCTACCCAGGTAAGTGACTCTGATGCAGATGAAGGTTAACAAGAAGAGCTTCCATAGGCGTTCATCATGTAATCTGGCAGGAGGCCCACAAAGGTGAGAATGTTACAGGAGAAGAAATACAATTTGCTGCTGAACGTGACCTGTCTGGGGCCTCTTTTTGTCCCATAAAACTGCATTTTATGGTTCCTGGTGGTAGAAGATATACTTTCTAGGTGTCCATCCCTGAGAGTTTGTTCTGACACTACTGAACCTGGAGAAATTTCTGGTAGAACACTTTGCGTAAAAGCAAATTTCCCCCCAAATGGGGAGAATTTCCCCTCAAATTGGGGGAAGGCTTGATTTTACCCTCAAAGTTAACCTTTGGTTCAAGGTAGATGGAAAACAAGGGCAGGGGAAATTAAGGAGGAGTAAAGGGAATGAACAAGAAGAGATTTTGTGCAGGGCTGGGTGAGAGGCAGGGAATGAGGGGGAGTGGAAGGGAAGAGAAGAGAGAGCATCACAGGTGAGAAGGGCAGGAAGATATTCTCTTCTTTCCGAAGAGGCCTGACTCTTTTTTTTTTTTAACTGAGCACTGAGAGGGGTTTTGTGCACGATTGGAGGGAAGAGCTGGACAAGCTGATCTCCAAAGCAAGAAAGGAAGAATTTGAAGTGAGTCAAGGGGAACTGCGGGGAGTCAGGGGGTCAGGGAGGCCAGCGTGCCAGGGAGGAGGGTCAGCCATCATGAGGATTACAAGTTCCTGCTCTGAAAAGGCAAACCACATTCTGGGAGAAAATATTCACAACAGGTATATCTTTAAAGAAGAAGGAGGAGGAGGAGGGGGAGGAGGAGAAGGAGGGGAGGAAGAAGAAGAGGAAGGAGAAGAAGACTTATGTTCTGAACATATAAAGAACTTGTACAACTCACTAACAGGAAGGCAAACCACTCAGCAAAAAAAATGGGTAAAAGACATGAACTAACAAACAACATACAAATGACCAAAAAGCACATGAAAAGATGATCAACATCATTTGTCACCAGGGAAATGCAAAATAAAACCACAGCAAGATACCACATAACACCCACTAGAATGACTAAAATTAAAAGCTTGCAAAACCAAGTGTTGGCTAGGATGGAGAGCAACTGGAACTCTCATATCTTACTGGCAGGAATTAAAAATACTACAACCACTCAGGGAACTACTGGAGTTTCTTTTATACATATACCTCCCAAATAACCCAGCAATTCCACTCTTAGATATTTACAGGAGAAAAAAAAAAACAAACACAAATTTCCCCAGAAGATTTGTACGTAAGTATAAATAGCCACACAGGGCTAGTGACCGCCATGTTGGACATGTCAACTCTACATGATCTAGTTGCTCAAATATTCATGAAGGTCTACATTAAAATACATAATTTATCTTAAGAAATAAAAGGCTTGTACACAAATGTGCATAGCAGCTTTATTCACAATTGCTAATAACTGGAAACAATCCAAACATCCATCAACTAAGAAATGGGCAAACAAAAGTTGGTATATCCACAGAAAGGGATCATAATAAAATGGATGAAATTACTCATAGACATAACAACATGGATGAATCTAGAAATCACTATGCAGAATAGAAAAAGCTAGATGCAAAAGAGTGCCTACCCCATGATTCCATATAAAATTTTTAAACAAGTAAAACTGATTTAGAGTGACAGAAAGCAGATCAGAGCTTGCCTGGAATTGAGGAGACTTCAGAGAGAGACTAAAGAACTTTCTGAGATGGTAGACAGGCTCTAGATCTTGTTTAGGGTCCAGGCATTGGTCAAAAGTCATTGAACTGAATGCATAAAGTGCATAAATGAATATCACTGGATGTAAATTATACCTCTGGTGAAATAGCAAAAAAATTTAATGAGGCATATACCTCATTTTATTGCACTAGGCTTTATTGTGCTTTGCAGATAATGTACTTTTTTACACATTGAAGGTCTGTGGCAACCCCGCGTGGAGGAAGTCCCAATGGCATTTGGCTCACCTAATGTCTCTGTGTCACATTTTGGTAATACGCCCAATATTTCAAACTTTTTCATTGTTATTGTATGTGTTATGGTGACCTGTGATCAGTGATTATGATTCACTGAAAGCTCAGATGATGGTTAGCATTTTTTAGCAATAAAGTATTTTTAAATTAAGGTATTTACATTTTTTAGACATAGTGATATTGTATGCTTAATAGACTACAGTATCATGGAAACATAACTTTCATATGCACTGGGAAACCAAAACATTCACTGGACTCACTTTATTGCAATATTCACTTAATTGCACTGATCTGGAGTGGAACCTGAGAAATATGTCAAAGGTATGCCTCCAAGGAATTGTCCTTCACTCCTGTAGAGCAGTGTTAACTATAATCATCATGTTGTACATCACATCCCCAGAACTTATCTATATTATAACTGCAAGTTTGTACCTTTTGACCACCTTCACCCATTTCCCCCACCTCCTACCCCTTGCCTCTGATAACCACAAATCTGGTCTCTTTTTCTATGAGTTTGGGTTTTTTTTTTTTATTCCACATATAAGTGAGATGATACAGTCAGTATTTGTCTTTCTCTGTTTGCCTCATTTCATTTAGCATGGTGTCCTCAAGGTCCATCCATGTTGTCACAAATGGCAGGATTCCCTTCTTTTTTATGGCTGAATAGTATTCCATTATATCTATAGCTTTATCTGTCCTATTTTCTTTACCCATTCATCTGTCAATGGACACTTAGGCTGTTTCCATTGTAAATAATGCTCAATGAGGAGTCATTCTTGAGACACAGGTTGAGGGGTGACGATGGGGGCTAAGGGAACAGAGAGCACACCTTAGCCAAGCAGCTTTGTCAGGATGCTTGAGGAAGGAGAGAGTGGGCTCCTAACAGAGCTTGCTATGACAATCCCCAGGAAATCCCACCTGGCCACCCAAATTTCCCAACATCTATTGTGTATCAATTCTTCATTTCTACAGAAGGATAGACCTTATTCTAACTGCCGCTCTGGGGCAAAGCATGCCAAAAGTCCCCATGCCCTTCTTCTATAAAGACTTGTCCTATATTTGCTCTGAGGAAGGCTGGAGAAACTAGGTGAACTGTCCCACCTTGAGTTCCCAGGATCAAGGCTGGCTTGCCCATCCAGGTCTCCTTTCCCATTCACCTGTGTTGCTGGTGGGAATATATACTAGTACAACCTCCATGGAAGGCGAGCTGACAAAAATCTATCAAAATTACACATGCACATACCCTACACTTCTACTCCAAAGTATTTGTTTTGTAGAAAAACTTGCACACATATGAAACCATACATATACATGGTTATTTATTGCCTCACTTTTTGTAACACTGCTTGGCCAGAAACAACACAAATGCCCCTCAGTAGGGTCATCAAAAATATTAATATTGATTAAATTATTTATATTGAATATTTATTATGTTTATATTTATTATTTAATATATATTTTAAGTATGGAACATACCAACAATGGATACTATTCTGGTGCAAAAAAGTAATGAAGATGCTCTCTATGTACAGACATTGAAAGTTTTCAGGATATATATATTTTTTTTTAAGATTTTATTTATTTATTTGAGAGAGAGCGAGAGCACACAAGAGCAGAGGGAGAAGGAGAAGCAGATTCCACACTGAGTAGGGAGCCTGACACAGGCTCGATCCCAGAACCCTGAGATCATGACCTGAGCTGAAGTCAGACGCTTAACCAACTGAACCACCCAGGTGCCCCACCAAGATATATTTTTAAGTGGAAAAAAAAGCAAGATGTATAACAGTCATACAGTACAAAACCATTCATGTCTAAAAAATAAATAAAAGGTGTATAAGTCAGATTCAGAAAATTATACTTGTTTATGAATCCCCACAAAAAAAGTCTTGGTAAGAGTCCTCTAGCCTATTAGGTTCAGTACATGGGGGCCTGCAGATTAAACTGACAAGAGACAGATAACAAGAGAAAAGACAGCTTATTAACACATGCAACACACATACATGCATTACTCATTACTCATGCTCATTACTCAATGATGAATGACTTAAAGTGGTCATTAGAATTTGAGCCTTATATATACTTATATATCTAACTTTGTAGGGAAAAGGGAGGGAGAGAATAAAGGCTTCTCTGAGAAGAGCAAATAGGTTTCTTTAGGAAAGACAAATGGGTTTAGAGAACAAACTAGAGATCAGAAAGTTTGTGATAATGCTTGTTATGCAGGTGCGGGTGGTGCTTCCCTGTTCTTCATGGCCATAAAACTCCCCTGGAGAGAGGACTTACGGCAGGTTTACTCATGGTATCTCTCTCCTGGAAGTAGAAACTGCCCCCAAGAAAGGATTTATGACAGTCCTCCTTTCTCAGAAGTTTCTACTTTTAGTCAGATAAGGGAAACTCCAAAGGCTTCCTTCTATATCTGTTGAATTTCAAATGTCTTCAGCTTAAAATAATCCTTCTACCAACTCTGGGTCCTCATGCAAAGATACACCAGAAACTGATAATGGTAATAATGCATTTGTAGGGCAGGGCAGGGCATGGCGGTGGAGAGGAACTGAGAGGTTGGGGACAGTGATATGGAGAAGACTTTTGGGGTACACTTTTTTATCTTTATTAAGTTTTAGCAAAATGTGAATGTGTTGCCCATTCAAAAAAAAAATAAGTTCTAAGTATGTTTCTAATCTATTTAAGGAGTGGTTTCCCACACACACTCTCTTTAGGAAAAGATAGATTTTTGCCTCATTAGCAAAGCCTAATGGGATCCAGCCCTGAGGGAGGTGCAAAGATTTTATCATCATTGGCTGCAATTTCTACCCAGAAGGTTATAAAACAGAGTCAGAGCACCCTTTTCATTTTGCTGGGAGAGATACTTACAAGCTGAAAGTCCCAGGACCCTCTCGCACTGTCCCCCTCCAGTCTCCAGGAACACAAAAGCAGCTGCAGAGGATTGGGGGGAGGGGGCGGTTGCTGGGAGTAGAGCTAAGAGCCAGTGGACAATGGAAATCTGCCCCCTTCAAACAGATGTCAGGATTATTACTGGGGCTTTGCATGTGGTGGAAGATAAAAGGACTGGCAGAACCCCTACAAATGCCTGCATCTTGTCCTAACATCCTAACTCATTGCCCATAAAAGAATCAAAGTGCTTTCTAGCCCAGAGAGGGAGACATTTCTGATCTGAAGATTCCAAAATAGGAATTCAAAGTCAATTGAAGGTTTTTCAGATAGAATTGATGAGCAGATCTTAAATGCCCTAAAATTCCAAAAAACAAGCCAAAGAAAGAAGGGATCAAGATTCTGTTCTGGGGACACATCTCAGTTCTGGAACATGCCAAGCACACTCCCACCTGAGGGCATCTAAACCAGCTGTCCCCAATGTCCACAATAGCCAAACTATGGAAGGAGCTGAGATGTCCTTCAACAGATGAATGGATAAAGAAGATGTGATTCATATAT
Organism: Neomonachus schauinslandi; assembly: GCF_002201575.2. Lineage (NCBI taxonomy): Eukaryota > Metazoa > Chordata > Mammalia > Carnivora > Phocidae > Neomonachus > Neomonachus schauinslandi. The sequence goes on along the minus strand of NC_058412.1, from coordinate 95,293,550 downwards.
ACAATGGAATATTACTCAGCCATCAGAAAGGATGAATACCTACCATTTACATCGATGTGGATGGAACTGGAGGGAATTATGCTAAGTGAAATAAGTCAATCAGAGAGAGACAATTTTCATATGGTTTCACTCATATGTGGAATATAAGAAATAGCACAGAGGATCATAGGGGAAGGGAGGGAAAACTGAATGGGAAGAGATCAGAGAGGGAGACAAACCATGAGAGACTCTTGAATCTGAGAAACAAACTGAGGGTCAAGGAAGGGGAGGTTGGTGGGGGATGGGGTAACTGGGTGATGGGCATTTAGGAGGGCATGTGATGTGATGAGCATTGGATGTTATACGCAACTGTTGAATCACTGAACACTACATCAGAAACTCATGATGTACTATGTTGGCTAATTGAATTTAAATTTAAAAAAATTAAAGACCAGGAAAAATAAAATAAAATAAAGCATCTGTCCCCTCCACCTAGAATCCTCATCTCAATCTCCTCACTTTGGTCCCAGCCTCTCATCCTGATCTCAATTTACACTCCCCCTTTTCACGGGAGGCCTTCTGTGATCACCCAAAATATAAGCCCACCAAACACTCTCGAACATATACATCCCCATTTTCATTTACTCTCTTCATAACCCTTACTACCATCAAATTCTGTATCTATTTGTTGTCTGTTTCTCCTAGCTAGAATGTCCTCCAATGGTACAGCGATAACTGGTTCATTCTCCCCACGTCCCCAATGTTTAGAGCAGTTGCCTACGACATAGTGGGTGCTCAATCAATATTCGTTCAGTTAATGAAAAAATGAGCAAAAGTTAAATTTGAGATGTCTGTGAAATATCCAAGAAGGGATGTGAAGTAAGGAAGTTGTTGAATTGTCAGCATGGGAAAGATCCAGGCTGGAGGCTCATATTTGGACATCATTAGAACAAATTCAGTTTTTAAATACATAGGAATTGATGAACTCACCCAAGGAAGGATTTAAAGAAAAAAGAGCCTGAGCTCCAAGGAAGCAAAAATTGAGAGGCTGGAGAGAAAAGGGAGCAAGCAAAGAAGAGCAAGAAGAGACCAGCGAGGTAAAAGGAAAACTAGCAGCAGGTGCCCCGAGGCTGAGTCTGGGGTTTTTGGAGACAAGGAAGCAGCCATCTGTGTGGGATGCTGCCCCCACAGCTGCCAGCATGGAGGCTGTCAGGACAATGATGAGAGAGACCAGTTTGGGTGAGGTGGTGGGACAGAAGCCTGCCAGGAACAGACCGAAGGATGACTGGTACATGAGGGAGTAGAAGTTTGGCTGAGTTGGATGGCAAATATACTTGATGTAGTTAAGAGGCAGGCAAATACAGATCAAGGGAAGATTCTTCTTGTTTGCTCAATGTTTTATTTTGAAAAATTTCAAGCCTGCAGAACAGTTGAAAGAAGAATACCATACACACCTCTTCACTCTTTACCTTAATGCATCATTTGTAAAGACTTTGCCACATCTACTTTCCACACACACCCATATATATTCATTTTGGGGTGAATTGTCAGAAATAAAGTTGCAGATACCTCTAAATACTTCAACATGATTTTCCTAAGAAAAGGGCCTTTCTCCTATGTGACCTCACTGTTATATCCCACCTGAAGTAATTAACATTGAATCAGTAATATCATCTGATAAACAGACTATATTCACATTTCCCTGGCAGTTCAGAAATGTCCTTTTTAGCTGCTTTCTTTTTTCCCTGGCCTACGATCCAATCAAGTTTCATGCATTCCATTTGGTTGCCATGTCTCTACAGTCTCCTTTAATCTGAAACAGTGCCCAGTCTTTTTTTTGTTTTTCATGGCACTGACATGCTTGAAGAGTTCAGGCCAGTTGTCACGTAGCATGTCCCACAGCCTGGATTTGTCTGATTGTTTCCTCATGATTGGATTCAGGTTAAATGTTTTTGGCAAGAACACCACATAGACGGTGTGAACTTCTCAAGGGAGAGGTTTTTTTAAAGATGGAAAATATTCAACCTACTTAAATGCCAGTGGAAATGATGCAGTAGATCAGGGATGGATGCTGGGGAAGGAAATCAGAAAAATTAATGAAGTAATGAAGTCTTTGAATTGGCAGGAGGGGGGCACCTGGGTGGCTCAATTGTTGAGCATCCGACTCTTGATTTCAGCTCAGGTCATGATCTCGGGGTTGTGAGATCGAGACCCACGTTGGGTTCCACACTGGACATGGAGCCTGCCTAGGGTTCTCCTTCTCTCGTTCTCTCTCTCTCTCTGCCACCCATCCCCCCCCCTTAAAAAAATGAATTGGCAGAAGGGTAGTAAGCGGAATTAGATGAAGGGATTTGTCCAGACTGACAGCTGACATGTCTCTGTGGTTGTAGCAAACAGGAAGAAGGAGAAGATGGTGTAAATGAATAAAGGCAGTCAGACACAGTGACCTGTGTGTTTGGACCTGATGGCTTCTAATCTTTCAGTGAAGTGAAGCAAAGTCAGCTGCTGAACCTGGAAGTAAGACTGTGGAAGGGGAGGAGGGAGATTTGAGGAAGGAAGAAACAGTCTGACATGGTCATTGGTGGAAGTGGCAAAGCAAGCTTTCTTAGAGAAATATCAGAAGTTAGGCAGCACTGTTGTGACATGGACAAATCCAAGAGGACATATCAGTACACACATCCAAATCAGTATGGACGTAGTTGGACCAAAAGCACCACATATCAAGGGGATGTAATTGGTATCCTTAGACTACTTCATCCAACAACAGTACAATACACATTCTTAAGCTCACAAGGAATATTCACCAAAAGAGACCACAATCTGGGCCATAAAACACACCTTAACAAATTTATAAGAATTGAAATCATACAGTGTCTGTTCTCAGACATGGTGGAATTAAACTAGAAATCAGTAATAGAAGGATAAATGGAGGATCCCCAAATATGTGGAGATTAAACAATACATTCATGAATAACAATGGGTCAAAGAGGAAACCTCACAGAAAACTTAAAAACATTTTGACAATGAAAACACAACTTATTAAAATTTGTGGGATGCAATAGAAGCAGTATGAATAGGGAAATTTGTAGAATTGAATGCATATATTGAAAAATAAGAAAGATCTTAAATCAACGATCTAAGTTTCAGGGTACCTGGGTGGCTCAGTCAGGGAAGCATCTGCCTTCGGCTTGGGTCACAATCCCAGGGTCTTGGGATCAGGCCTGCACTGGGCTCCCTGCTCAGGGGAAAGTCTGCTTCTCCCTCTCCCTCTGTCCCTCCCCCCAACTTTTGCTCTTGCTCTTGATCTCTCTCAAATAAATAAATACAAACTTTAAAAAAAAGGAAAAAAAGATCAGTAAGATCAATAAAATAAAATCTAGCCAGACTAAGAAAAAAAAAAGAAGACACAAACTTCTAATATCAGAAATTAAAGAGAGGACACCACTACAGATCCCATGAACACTAAAAGGACAATAAAGGAATACTAGAAACAACTCTATGCCCCCAAATTTGATAACCTAGATGAAATGGACCAATTTCTTGGGGCACCTTGGTGGCTCAGTCGGTTGGGCATCTGCCTTCGGGTCAAGTCATGATCCCAGGGTCCTGGGATTGAGCCCTGCATCAGGCTCCCTGCTCAGCGGGGAGCCTGCTTCTCCCTCTCCTCCCTGCTTGTGCTCTCTCTAGTTATCTCTGTTGTTATCTCTGTTTCTCTCTCAAAAAAAAATAAATAAAATCTTTAAAAAAGAGAGAGAGAGAAATGGACCAATTTCTTGAAAGACATAACATGCCAAAACTCACAGAAAAAGAAATAAACTATCTGAATTGGCCTATATCTATTATAGAAATTGAATCAATAATTATAACCTTCCAAAATAGAAAGTATGAAGCCCAGATGGGTTCACTGGTAAATTCTACCAAACATTTAAGGATGAGATTATATCAATTCTCTACAATCTCTTTCAGAGTATGGAAACAGAGTGAATACTTCCAAACTCATTCTATGAGTTCAGTCTCCCACCAAAACCAGACAAAAATATTTCAAGAAAAGAAAACTACAGTCCAATGTCTCTCATGAACATAGATGCAAAAATCCTCAACAAAATATTAACCAATTAAATTTAACAATGTATAAAAAAAATTATACACCACAACCAAGTGGAATTAATCGCAGGTAGGCAAGGCTGGTCAACATTTGAAAATCAATTGATGTAATCCATATATCAACAGACTAGAAAAGAAAAAAATCGTATGATCATATTAATACATGCAGAAAAAGCCTTTGACAAAATCCAACACCTGTTCATTATAAAAACTCTCAGTAAACTAGGAATAGAAAAGAATGTCCTCAACTTGATAAGGAATATCTACAAAAACCCACAGCTAATATCATACTTAATGATGAAAAACTTGCAACTTTCCCACAAAAACCAGTAAAAGGCAAGGATGTCCACTGTCACCACTCCTTTTCAACATTGTACAGGAGGCTCAAGCTAATGCAATAAGACCAAAAAAAAAAGGAAATAAAAGACATACATACTGGGAAGGAAAAAATAAAACTAAAACTGTTTATGGATGACATGACTGTCTATGCAGAAAATCTGAAATAATCAACAAAAAGACTCCTGAAACGATTATAGAAGGTTACAGGATACAAAGTCAATACATAAAAGCCAATTGCTTTTTTATATACCAGAAATGAACAAGTGAAATTTGAAATTAAAAGCACAATATCACTGGAGTGCCGGGACAGACCCAGGAACTGAGTGGGCCTCTGGCCCGAGCACATCCTCCCAGATCCTGTGTTCCCCAACTCTGCATCTTCTCCAGCCAATTCACAATCAACAAAGAAATCTCACACCCTCTCACTCCTTCCATGTCCAACCCCTGCCTCTGTCCCTGCCCTGGGGACCACCACCACTCTAAAAACATTAAGTCTATTTAAAGAGGGGGGCAAAAAAAAAAACAAAATCAGAGAAAAAACTAACCTGGAAGAAACAAACCATTGTAGGAAGCAGGAAAAAATTTCTCTATTATTATAACTACAGATTAAGCATGAGAGAGATATAAGAAAATAATGCAGGGGTACCTGGATGGTTCAGTCAGTTAAGTGTCCAACTCTCGGTTTTGGTTCAGGTTGTGATCTCAAGGTCTTGAGAACAAGCCCCTCACTGAGTGGCATCTCAACATGGAGTCTGCTTAAGTTTCTCTCTCCCTCTGCCCCTCCCCAACCCCCACGCTCACATGTGTGTGCCCATGCTCTCTCTCTCATTAAAATAAATACATAAATTTTAAAAATAAAAAAGGAAAGAATGCATCCAAGAAACAAGAACAGGATGTCAGGAAAAAAGGTAACAATTAGAAAACAAGAAAGAGTCTTTGGAAATTAAAATATGATAGCCAAAATGTTTAAATTCAATAGAAGTGGACTTCTGTTTCCAGGAAGATGGAGTAAACATAGTTTTCCCTATTCTTCCTTCTGCATTTAACTAAAACCCCTGAACATTATATGTAAAAGAAATATAAGAATACCTGAAAGGTAGAGAGAAGAAGGCACATGATTAGGGGACATGAAATCCAAAAAATGACATTAGCAGTAAGTGTCTTGGTTTTTCTTTTTGCCTTATATATCCCATAGCTTCCTGAGAAGCCCACAACCCAGAAATGCCAACAGGTATCTCCCCCCCCTAAAAAAAATAGGAAGAAGAAGAAGACCAAAAACCCTCCTCTTTAGTCAAAGGACTGGGAGAAAAGCAGACTTGCTAGAAAAATTGAAAGATAAAACTATAGAAATTACCCAATCTGAATAACAGAGAGAGAATGGACTTTAAAAAGAAGAACAAAACCTCAGAGCCCTGTAGGACCATAACAAAAGATCTAATATTTGTGTCATCAGAAGCCTGATGACATTAACCTATAGATTCAAGTTGTAAGGTCCTCACACAAGATAAACCTAAAGAAATTCACACCAGGGCACCTGGGTGGCTCAGTCAGTTAAGCGTCTGCCTTCGGCCCAGGTCATGATCCCAGGGTCCAGGGATGGAGCCCCACATTGGGCTCCCTGCTCAGCAGAGTCTGCTTCTCTCTCTGCCCCTCACCCTGCTCGTGCTCTCTCTCTCACTCTCTCTGTCTCTCTCTCAAATAAATAAATAAAATTAAACCAAAAAAAAAAAAAAAGAAGAAAAGAAAGAAATTCACACCAAAACACACTATAATCACACTTCTGAAAACTAAAGACAAAAAATCTTGAGGGGTGCCTGGGTGGCTCAGTTGGTTAAACGTCTGCCTTTGGCTCAGGTCATGATTGAGGCCCTGGGATCAAGCCCCAAGTCAGGCTCCCAGGTCACCAGGGAGCCTGCTTCTCCCTCTCCCTCTGCCTGCCGCTCCCCCTACTTGTTCTCATTCTCTTTCTCTGTCAAATAAATTAAAAAAATCTTTTTTAAAAAAAAATCTTGACAGCAGTGAGAGAAATGACATATTATCTATAAGGGAAAATTTGAATGATACATATATATAATGTAATAACCACCAAAAAGAGCTACTCAAAAAGATACACTCAAAAATACTATAGGGTGCCTGGGTGGCTCAGTTGGTTAAGCGACTGCCTTCGGCTCAGGTCATGATCCCGGGGTCCTGGGATCGAGTCCCGCATCAGGCTCCCTGCTCTGCAGGGAGCCTGCTTCTCCCTCTCCCACTCCCCCTGCTTGTGTTCCCTCTCTCACTGTGTCTCTCTCTGTCAAATAAATAAATAAAATCTTTAAAAAAAAATACTATAAATAAGTCAAAATATAATTCAAAAAATGTTCAAGCCACCAACAGAAAGGAAAGGAGACAGAGAAACAAAAAACAGAGACAGCAACAGAAAATAAAAATAAGATGGCAGATTCAACCCTAGCATATCAATAATTACATTAAATGTAAATGATCTAAATATACCAATTAAAAGACAGAAATTGGTGGAGTGGATCAAGAAACATGACCCAACTATATGCTATCTACGAAAAACAAGAAACAAAAAACAAAAAAACTCATTTCAAATATGATACAGGCAGAATGTAAGAGAATGGGAACAGATACATCAAAAGCCTCTCCCCACCCCTCAAAGTTACACTGGAAATGGTTAAAGAAATGGTAGTACATCCATACCATGGAATACTACTAAGCATGAACTATTGGTACAATTAATAACCAGGATGAATCCCCATTGTGTGATTCCATTTATGATTCCATTGTTGAAATGACAAAATTATAGAAATGGGTTAAGAAAGGAATGGCTGCAAGAGGCAAGTGGGTGTGCTTCCAGTAGTGCTACTAGAGAGATCCTCCTGGTGATAGAAGTGTTCTGTATCTTTTTTTATTTTATTTTATTTATTTATTTGACAGAGAGAGAGAGAGAGCTCACAAGTAGGCAGACAGGCAGGCAGAGGGAGAAGCAGGCTCCCTGCTGAGCAGAGAGGCCTATGTGGGGCTCGATCCCAGGACCCAGGGGTCATGACCTGAGCCGAAGGCAGATGCTTAACCATCTGAGCCACCCAGGCGTCCTGAAGTGCTCTGTATCTTAACTGTAACAATCTCAATGTCCTGACTGTGGTGTTGTACTATAGTTTTGCAAGACATCACCAATAGAGAGAGGGATAAAGGGTACACAAGATCTATCTGTATTATTTCTTACAACTACATGTGCATTTAATTGAAAAAAAAAATCCAATAGAAGCATTAGAGGATGAAGTTGATGACATTATCCAAAAATAGAACAGCAACAAAAAATGATAACCTGGAAACCAGGAAAGAAAACATAAGAAAAATACAGCATTAATTGAGATGGTCTGACATCCAGCTAAGAAGAGTTCCAGAAAAAGAACAGAGAAAACAGTGGGGGGAGGAAATTATACAGTGAAACTACCAGAATGGAAGGAAGTGATTTTTTTATACTGAAAGATTCATATAGGGCACCTGGGTGGCTCAGTCGTTAAGCGTCTGCCTTTGGCTCAGGTCATGATCCCAGGGTACTGGGATCGAGTCCCACATCAGGCTCCCTGCTCAGCGGGAAGCCTGCTTCTCCCTCTCCCACTCCCCCCTGCTTGTGTTCCCTCTCTCGCTGTCTCTCTCTCTCTCTGTTGAAAAAGAAATAAAATCTTTAAAAAAAAAAAAAGAAAGATTCATATAAAGGTAAATCATCATGAAATGTCACAACTCTTGGGTCAAAGAACCCGGAGAGGAGAAAATAAAAGAGACTTTTGGGGGTTCTGTGGTGTAAGTCGTGTAACTTTCCACTTCCCCACTGCCTCCTGTCTGCTAAGTCCATCAACAACTCCTCCATTAGCCTTCCAGCTCCATTCTTTCCTCTTTGTTGAATTTTGTTTCCCTTTACTGTCATTTGAGCCAAGATTCAGGAGGGAGCCAAAACTGAATACCTGTGCTCAATCTACCCTCATTTCAGAAGTCAGATGCTAGAGTTTTACTTTATGTTTGAATCTAAAATCCAGATTCTTTCTTCTGTCTCTGGTCACCTCACAGGGGGCCCATATGCAACCAACCAACTAGTCCCTCTCCCAACCTCTCAGGCTACAACTGGGGCCAGGGTGCCATCTTTTTTATGGGAGTTTGCCCTTCATACTTACCATTCAATTCATATTGCACCTGCAGAGCAGAGCGGATGGTGTGTTCCTCTCTTGGGAGGGAGGGAAGAGTTCCCAACATTTGGTTTCCAGTGTAACTTTGAGGGGTGGGGAGAGGCTTTTGCTTGCCTTAGATCAACCTTGCCTAGATGTTAAATTTGTTTTAATTATGCAAGTAATATTTAAATGCATTATTTTCATAAAAATTAAAACATGACAGGGGCGCCTGGGTGGCTCAGTCAGTTAAGTGTCTGCCTTTGGCTAGGGTCGTGATCCCGGGATCCTGGGATTGAGCCCCACGAGCTCCACGAGCCCCACGAGCTTCATGAGCCCACACTTCGAGCTCCCTGCTCAGCGGAAAACCTGCTTCTCCCTCTCCCTCTGCTTGTGCTCTCTCTCTCTGTCAAATAAATAAATAAGATCTTAAAAAAAATTCAACCTTACAAAAGATTCCCCTCTACCCACCGTTCCCAATACCAGAGGCATGCATTTCCAGTCCCTTTCTATTATTTTCATTCATATTTATGTACCTATAGAAAATATAGAGTGTTAAAAATATAGAGAGAGTGTTGTTTGTTGTTGTCTTTTCCCACTCAATAATGTGTGTCAGCCACCTTTCCATGTCAAGTTTCATGTCTTTATATTTTACTATTACATGGATTTTACAGTATGGACATAAAATGTTTATGTATTGATAAATATTTAGGTTCTTTCTGATTTTGTTTGTTTTGCAAGCAACACAGCAGAACAGCCCTACCCAAAGACTAGCACGTGGTGCTGGCCCATGAGCTGTTTATTAGCAGTCTATGCTGGGATACAAATAGAAACTGAAGTTAAGCACTGAGAAACTTTTTTTTCTTAAGATTTTATTTATTTATTTGACAGAGAGAGACAGAACGAGAGAGAGGGAACACAAGTGGGAGAGGGAGAAGGAGGCTTCCCGCAGAGCAGGGAGCCCGATGTGGGGCTCGATCCCAGGACCCTGGGATACGACTGAGCCATCCAGGTGTCCCGAGAAACTTTTTTTGTTAAGATTTGGTTTATTTATTTAACCAAGAGAGAGAGCACAAGCAGGAGGAGAAGCAGAGGAAGAAGGACAGGGAGAAGCAGGCTCCCCGCTGAGCAGGGAGCCCAAAGTGGGGGCTCGCGAGGCTCGTGGAGTTTGTGGAGCTCGTGGGATTCGATCCCAGGACTCCACGATCACGACCTGGGCCGAAGGCAGATACTTAACCGACTGAGCCACCCAGGCGCCCCAAGCACTGAGAAACTTCTATCTGACAGAGTGATGTTATGTTGAATCCCACAATAAAAATTGCAGGGTTGTATTTTGTAAGTCTTGAATTTAGAATTTCATTCTCTAGTAATTCATTCTTACTGTAAAATAAAAAATGTACATGTTGGGGTGCCTGGGTGGTTCAGTTGGTTAAGCGACTGCCTTCGGCTCAGGTCATGATCCTGGAGTCCCGGGATGGAGTCCCACATCGGGCTCCCTGCTCAGCAGGGAGTCTGCTTCTCCCTCTGACCCTCCCCCCTCTCATGCTCTCTCTATCTCATTCTCTCTCAAATAAATAAATAAAATCTTTAATAAAAAAAAATGTACATGTTTGTAACTGATCGGAAATTAAAAGCCTACAGATGGTTGAGAAGCACTGCTTTGGTGAACAGCCTCATGCATACCTACTTCCTTATGCTTGTGTGCAAGGAAGGGTCTCTCTGCAGTAAATGTGACGAAGTGATTCTCTGGGTTTTGGATATGAACACTTTTTATTGTACGGGCATACCTCAAAGGTATTACTGGTTTGGTTCCAGATCCTGCAGTGAAGTGAGTCAAATGAATTTTTTGGTTTCCCAATATATATAAAAGTTATGTTTACAATATTCTGTAGTCTCTGAAGTGTGCAATAGCATTATGTCTAAAAACACAATGTGCCTAGTTTAATTTAAAAATATTTTATTGCTAAAAAGTGCTAACCATCAGGGAGTTGGGTGGGGGTATGGGTAAAATAGACGATGGGGATTAAGGAGTCCTCTTGTGATGAGGAGCACCGGGTGATGTATGGAAGTGTTGAATCACTATTGTACACCTGAAACTAATATAACACTGTATGATAACTAAAATGTCAACACTTAAAAAAAATTAATAAAAATCGGGTGCCTGGGTGGCTCAGTTGGTTAAGGGACTGCCTTCGGCTCACGTCATGATCCCGGAGTCCTGGGATCGAGTCCCATATTGGGCTCCCGGCTCAGCGGGGAGCCTGCTTCTCCTTCTGACCCTCTCCCCTCTCATGCTGTTTCTCTCTTGCTCGCTCGCTCGCTAATAAATAAATAAATAAATAAATAAATGAAATCTTTAAAAAAATAAAATAATAAAAATTAAAAAATTAATAAAAATAAAATAAAAAATGCTAACCATCATCTGAGCTTTCAGCAAGTCATAACCACTGATCACAGATCACCATAACAAATATCATAATAATGAAAAAGTTTAAAATACTGCTCAAATTACCACAATGTAATACAGAGACACCAAGTGAGCAAACGCTGTTGGAAAAATGGTAACCATAGCCTTGCTTGATGCAGGGTTGACACAAACCTTTGGTAAAAAATACACTATCTGCCAAGTGTCATAAAGCAAAGCACAATAAAATGAAATATGCCTGTAATACCTAGTGTCAGCTTACTAGCTAGACACCCTCCCCTCATCCCTAGCATCTTGCTTTAATTCCCGTGTTCCTGAATACCCATGAGGTGGAGCCTCTTTTTATACGCTTATTGTCTGTTTATAGGTCTCTTGGAGCCTCAAGCCCAGGAAGTCAGCCAGGCTCTGGGTGGTAAAGATCCTTTTGTAACCTCATTGGCTTTGATGTTCCAGGCATTCCTAAGGTGGGCTGGGGAAGGGTAATTTCCCCTGCAACACTGCGATTCCTCCCTAGGGGAATGGAGGCTGGTGCTCCACACGTGTATCTGTTGGCAGAGCCCAGGCCCCCTGGCCCAGATGTCCCTCTCCCGACTCAGAAAGACGGCCCTGGTGCAAAAGTTCACCAGGAGAACAGGCTGGGAATATACGGAGGGTGAGGGAGGGCCAGGGAGGGTCAGGGAGTCAGAATAAGAACCAAGAAGTAGACCTGGGCGGGGCAAGGGGGGGAGGTGGAAAAGCGGGGGGACAGTGAGAAACCGGGACACACCCCAGGGCATCCCAGTGCTGGGAAACTGCAGCTCCTGGAGGTGTCAGAGGAACCTGGGACTAGAGATTAAAAAGGTTCTCTGTCTGGCCAGCAGTCTAAGCAAACAAAGAAGCCAGGAGTTTCTTCCGCCTATTTGCCTAATCTTTTAACTCAGCTTCTTGGTGGGTTGACATAACTCGAGCTTCCTGAAACAGGATAGGAGCGAGTCCCCATCCAAGTCAAACAATGAATGTACAATTACCAAGACATTAGGCTGAACCATCACTCATTCTGATGGGATGTGACATTGTGCAAATATGCACCCATTTCCGAGCCAGTCCACCTTGTGGCAAGTGAGCAGGCAGCGGAGGAGGAACTCGCCATGAGAAGCAGAGGCAAAGGGAGAAGATTTCAGGGTCGGATGGAGACTTAGAACCATTTAACGCAATCCTTACCCGAATCATAGCACTCAGTACCGTTTCGGTGAACCTGTTTCTTCATCTGTAAAATGGAGATATGCCTGTAGTGGGCGCTATTGGTGCCCCACCTGTGTCCTGTAGAAGACCCTTATCATCTCCAAGCACAACTTTGCCTGAGGACTTTCTCTAGTAGCAAAAGCCCACTCTTGCCTGCATGCTTAGAAGTGCTAGAGAATTAACATGCCCAGAAGGAACCCTCAACCGAAAACTGACAGGAGTTGGTATATAAATACCCCAGCTCATGAGGGACAGGAAAACTATTACATACGTGTTCTATACGGTCTCCCTCGAGGTTATCCAGCAGGATTGAGCTCCAGGGGCACGTAGTGATAATGTGCTTGATAATACGACAGCTGCCCTCCACTCCCTGTCTCACTTCCCCATTCCCCATTGAGATCACGTCCCAAAGCAAATACTTGCACTTGAATCCTTGTAACAAGGTCAGCTTCTAGGAGAACCCAAACTAAAAAACTTCCCAGCTTTCTCAGTTGTTGGTAAGATCAGGTGAAGCTCTTGGACAAGGGTCAAGGTTATCATCATGAAATCTTGGTGCTATTCTGTATGCCAGGCAAAGGGAGCTAAGGTGAATATGAGCTGGATATTCTGGGGCTTTTGAACTCTAGGTTTTCACTGAACAGACACTAAGGTAGAAGGAACATAATTTGTAGAAGACAGTAGACGTGGAGCCTACTGGGTTCTGCCTCGTTTTACCAGCTCCCAACACAACAATCATAACATCCAAACTCCAAATGGCGGGAATTTCTTCCAAAGAACCAGGTCTGCCAACACACCAGTCAACGAAGGAGTAGGTTTGGAGCACAATCTGGCCCATAATTGATATCAAACAGAAGATGCAATCTGTGACCACAATAGATCACAATCTATGCAGAACACAAAGGATACCTAACAGGGGCGCCTGGGTAGGGCAGTCGGTTAAGCACCAGACTCTTGGTTTCGGCTCAGGTCGTGATCTCAGGGTTGTGAGAATGACCCCCAAGCAGGGCTCCGCACTCCGTGCTCAGGGTTGTCAGAGATCACTTGACCACAAATCTAGGCCATCAGTGTGGAGTCTGATTAAAAGATTCTCTCTCCTGGGGCACCTGGGTGGCTCAGTCATTAAACATCTGCCTTCAGCTCAGGTCATGATCCCACGGTCCTGGGATCGAGCCCCACATCAGGCTCCCTGCTCCGCCGGGAGCCTGCTTCTCCCTCTCCCACTCCCCCTGCTTGTGTTCCCTCTCTCGCTGTGCCTCTCTCTGTCAAATAAATTAATTAAATATTAAAAAAATAAAATAAAAAATAAAAGATTCTCTCTCCCTCTCCTTCTGCCCCTCCCCCCACCCTGCACTCGTGCTCTCTCTCAAATAAAGTCTTAAAAAAAAAAAGGGGGGGGTATCTAACAGTTAGCTGAGTGAGGCCAGCAGCAAATTCTGGAACTTCATGTGAAACCATAAAAAGGGGGGGCCTGTTGAAAGAACATAGGAGCTCTGAGCAGCCAGGGTTGGAATCATCTGAACAATAAAATAAATAATGATGGTATTAGAGTATAACCCACAGAATAAAATATCCATGAGTCCACACTGATGTAAATAACTACTTGATTAAATAAATCGATGGAGCAGAAGTGACAGGTCTTTCTTGCAATGGAAATTCAGTGAATAAATGTGGAAGGAAGGAGAGAAGGAGAAAATCAGCACTGGGCAAACAGACACCTGCTATGGACCAGATCTGCTGATAGATGCTAGAATCTGTGGAAGGTTTAAGAAGAAAAGGGATTTGCATAGCCTCAAGGCATCTCTCCCAGTTTGTTAACTAGTCAGGGGGTAGTGAGTAGATATAATCCTACAGAAGAAAAACCCCTCAGAGACCACCTGACCACAGATCCAGGCCATCAGTGCAGAAGTAAGAGGCATCAATGCCATGACCCCGCAGCATGGCGCCTTGAGCAGTACGCTGCCCTTGCCTGCGATGCACGACCTCCACCCAGTCGTGAGAAGCCCCACACAGGCCTGCACTGAGGGGCATTCAGCAAAGTAACTGCTCAATAACTCTCTGTGGGCATCCAGGCCCTGAAAGACAAGGAATGACCCTTGCAGACAACAGCACACCAGAGAGAAAAAACCAAGTACATGCCAACATGGGGTCCCGAGGCTTTCCTGGAGCAAAAGAAGGATATTAGTGCAAAATCATGGGAGGTTCTTACAGGGGCTTTGGTTTGAGTAAGATGTTAATACCAAGGTTCATATCCCAGTTTTAATCACTATGCTATGGTTTTGTAAGATTGGGGGAGGTTGTGGGAAGGACAGAGGGAAACTTGGATTTTTTTTTTTAAGATTTTATTTATTTATTTGAGAGAGAGAGAAAGAGCACCAGCAGGGGAAGGGGAGGGGCAGAGGGAGAAGCAGACTCCACAATGAGCAGGGAGCTTGACTTAGGGCTCGATCTCAGGACCCTGGGATTGAGCCCCACATCGGGCTACTTGCTCAGTGGGGAGCCTGCTTCTCCCTCTGCCTGCCTCTCTCTCTCTCTGACAAATAAATAAATAAAATCTTAAAAAAAACAAAAAAAAGAATACAGTATATTATACATATAACCTACAAAATATGTGTTAATCGACTATGTATGTTATTGGTAAGGCTTCCAGTCAACAGTAAGCTATGAGTGGTTAAATTTTGGGGGAATCAAAAGTTATACGTGGTTTTTGACTGCACGGGGGTTGGAGCTCCTAATCCGCCACCTTGTCCAAGGGTCAACTGTATTTCAAAATCCAGGAGTGGGGAGGAAAGAGCCAAGGCATTCTCCCTCTGAAACATTCCCCTAAGGTTCGAAGGAGACAAAAATTAGATCTCAGCTGAACAGATTTGGAAAAAATAAATGTTCAGTGACCTGTGTGAGGGCTTCACACGTTTATCCATGGCTCTGTGGCTCCGTGGCTCCGTGGCTCCGTGGCTCCAGCTCGGGTCTTCCTGGCCTCTGCCAACACTGGGATCTGATTTCACAGAAAATGATGCTCACATCTGTCTCAAAGCACACAACCTTTCACCACAACAACCTCCCCAGGGCTTGTTCAGACTTGGATCTGGAGCCGTGCTGCAGCTAGGAGATTTGGGGAACATTTAGAATGTTCTGAGTTCTAGGCCCGTAGTGCAGACACGACGCGTATGAAACCAGAGGACAGGTTTGGGGGGGGTCTCTGAGGGGAAGTGGAGTCAAGGGTGATATGAGAAAGCTCTCCTCAGGCCTGGAGCCCCGTGCTGGAGCCAGGGGCAGAGGCGGGCTGCCCGGTGAGCGGAACGTGCCGAGGACCAGGCAACCCGCACAGAAACGCCAGGAAGTAGAGCGCAAGGTGTGCCGCGTCTGTTCCTGCCCTTTAAGCAAATACCGGGCTGTTGGAGGCTGGGGAAGAAGTAAATATTGACAAAGGTGAGGCCCGAGGCCTGGGGGCTGAGGCCGCAGAGAGAAGGTGGCCTAGAGAGGGTCCCCTGGAGGGAGCTCCCAGAAATCCCCAGGCCACTGAGCTCCCCTCCCCCTCCCTGAGGTCCCTGATGCCTTTCAGCTGATGCTCCAGGACCCTAGCAGACTCTGCATCAGGCCTCCAGGATGGGGAGCCGTGCCAGGGGCTCAGCAGCTTGTGTTTGGCAAAGGTGTAGCCTCAAGGGGCCACCTGTAATCTCTGGCAAGCGCCAGGGCTGGGAGGTCCTGGGCAAACGGTGCCCCTGCTGCAGCAGGGTACTTGGTGGATCCCGGGTCCAGAGGGCAGCTAGCAACCTCAGTGAGTCGGGAGGAGCTTCTCAAAGTGTGGGTACAGTGCTCTCATAGACGCCTCTGGGGTGCTAGGTAAGCAGGCACATTCCTAGGCTGCTTCTACCCCACATCATCCCTTGAGACAGTCAGGGATGAAGCCCAGGAATGTGCATTTTTAGCACCTTCCCTGGTGATTCTGATGCCCATTCAGCTGTGAGGCCCACCAGACCCATTTGACAGAAGAGTAAGCCAAGGCCCCGAGAGGGGGTGCAACTTTCTTTGGCCACACAGGGAGTGAGGGGCAGTGAGGGAGGACAGCCCCAGTGTCCTGGCTTCTTCCTCTCTCCACAGCCCCACCGAATGGAACAGTCAGACCTGCTTTTGTCACTTTGGCTGGGAATGCTTGCCCCTCCCTCCCACCCAAATTGTCCAGTAATCACCACCAAATAACCACTCCAAGCCATGAAAGTCTCAGCCCCTTCCCATAGGAAGGCTTCCCTGATCTGCTCCCCCCGCAACCCCTGGGCTTCCCTCTCTCGCTGGAGTGTGACAAGCCACCGACCCTTGGCTGCCCCACAGCAGCATGGTGCCTGGCAAGTGGACACAGGGGCAGAGGCGAGGTCACCAGGGTTCTCTCTGCAGTGGCCCACAGGAAAATCTGGGGTAAGGAGGTTTACTTGGGGTGGGAGGCGCATGGCCCGAAAGAGAGATGGCAGCTGGTAGGCAAAGCCCAGCACATATCCGCATCCAGCCCCACCTCCCCTCCTCCTCTCCTCCCCTCCCCCCACCAGGGAGCCTCATCATGAGAGCTGTGCTGGTGATCAAAATTCTTCAGGATTGAGTCCACTCCTGTCCCCCTGTCTCTCTTACTTCCTTCTGCCTTTTTAGGGCTGCCCAGAACAGCCTTTCCCTTTGTTGGCCTAATGGCCCTTCAAGGGTTTGCTGACAGCTCTCAAGTCTTCCACCAACCACCCAAATGTACTCCCCTCACATGGGTGATTCCCTGGCCCTGCACTCCCACTTCCTCTGCCCAAAATTCCAGACCCTTCCCATGCCAGCTGCCTGCCCAACCCTGGACACTTGCTGTTCATCACACACGGACCACTCCCCCTGCTCCAACCCTCAACGGTACCCCATTCCCTGCCATTCCAACCTTCACTCTAAAATCCATCTAAACCTGGCCCCCCCAAATAGAACTGGCAGTTAGTCATTATCCCATAAGCCTGTTCTGATTATTTATAATGAAAAAGGTAAATATCTCCAAATTCTCTGACCCTCCTGGAGATTGGACCCACTCATGGGCACTCTCTTCTTGGGCGAGCTCCCAAGATGGCAAGTGGAAGGTCCTGGGAGCTTGCCTGTCTGCTGAGAGCACAAGCCTGCTCAAGCCCGCTGGGGGGGGCAGGGGATCACATGGAGCCCGAGTGAGCCATCCCAGGTGGGACCATTCTAAACCATCAGCCCCAACCCACCTGGCAGGTGACCTCAGACAACCAAGGGACCCCAGCTACCAGGACTGCCCAGCTGGGCCCACCCATTCAAAATACACAGTGCTATTTTAAGCACTAGGATAGTTTGTTATGTAGCAATAGCTAACTGAGAGCACACTGGAAATGTTGGTCTATGGCATTGCCCCAAGGTCTCTGCTCAGTGAGGTCATCCTGGCAGGTCCATATAAACCACCCCCATTCACTCTCTCTAATAGATACCTCTTTGATAGCCCGCATTACTTCACCTCTTATATTGGCCTATTGTTTATTGTCTCTCCCGCCCCAGCACTCACAGTAGAGTCTAAGCTCCATGAGAGGAAAGATACGGTCTATCTTCTCTAGGCTAGCCCTGGTGCCCAGCACATAGCAGGGGCTCAGCTGCTTGTGGAATGAACGAAGGAGTTCGTCTCATACCCTGGTGATTCCTATCCCGCTGGGCACGGACCACCATTCTGGGCATCCCTGCACCTGCCCGCCTTGCTCTGGGCCCTCAGCTCCCCCCGAATCACAGTGGTCCTTGCATTTAGATAACCCTGTTAGCATGTAAAAGGGCCCTCCGCACTTATCTGTTTGGTTCCCCCTTTCCCTCAGTCTGCCAGTGGGGGACACTCTCACTCCTACGTCTCAGGTGAGAAACCAGAGGCTGAGTGGCTTGCATAAGGAATATTCTGAGGCCCATCTTGCCTGGAGCTCCCTCAGATCACCAGACAGAGGTACCTCCTGCTACCACCCCGGCGCCCCCACAAGACTCTCCACTCAGGAGACCTCGCTCTGAGCCTCTCTCCTCCTCCCAGCCTGTGCTGGGCCCTGGCCTGGCCCTCCAGTGCAGATGAAAGCCCGCCCCGGCCCACCGGCCCCGCCAGTAAGAAGCCGCTGACAACCCCAGCCCCTGATTAAATGGACTCTCTTGTTGTTTAATGCGAAGCAAGCAAAAGAAAAGGGAACAGCGGGCTACCAGGTCTTGGCTGTGGGCCCCTCCACTCAGAGCTTGACGGACTAAGAGAGAGGGGAAAGGAGGGGGCTCTCCTGCAGCCTCAGGCTGCTCCCACCTGCATCTCAACCTCCCTCACTCCCTTGTGGGCGCCTCGGGGAGAATGCTGGGAATTTGGGAGGGAAGCCAAGAGAGCAAGCGTCTGGAGTTTGCTGGTAACGTTTGCCTTAGTCTGGGCTCTTTCCAGAGCGGACACTTTGCTTGGGAGGTAGCCCCAGGAAGTCCTGGCAGCGGGGAGGGACTGTGGAGAATCCACGGCCAATTCATCCCACCGAAGGGCGGGGCGAGGACCCACCAGCTCCCGCCTCCAGCCAGGTGGGGTCGCTCCCGGGCGCTGCAGGCAGGCGTGCCCTGGGACAGAGAGCCGGGACCTGAGGTAGGGCCAGGCTGCGTGTGCAGCGACAGCTGAGGTGGCCGAGGTGGCCAAGGCCCGGGGGTGGGGGGTGGGGGCGACTGAAAACCCCGCTAATGTATCAAAGAATGGCTCCCTAGGGGTCTTTCTGCAGAGAAGGCCAAGGCTTAGCCTGGGAGGACTGGGGCAGGTGACTCTGCACCCTCAGGCTGGGTAGTAGTGCATTGTCCAAGCCCACCGGCCCACAGAGGCACGTGCGGGGTCCCGGCTGCTGCAGGAGCTGCCTGCCCAGCCATAGGAAGCCATGACCTGTTGCCTCCGGTTATATTCTGGAAACTCTTCTTGGGCAGAGCTGAAATTCCTAGAATTAGCCCCCAGGTAAATGGCTCCAAACCAATGGTATGAACAGCACTGAGTGAGAGTCTGCCTGAGCACAGCCTGCACCGCCCACAGCCAGGAGAGGGGCAGGGACCAATCGTAAGACAACAGTCCCATTTATTAAGCACTGACTGTATGCCGAGCACTGTGCTTAGAAGGCTTTGCGTGGACTCCCCCCCACTTTTGATCTCACAGCCCCTCAGACTCGTCTGAATTATTCATCACAGAGGGAACCGATGTTGCAAATGCCTCTTAGGTGCCGGCGAGGGGGCTAAAAACGTCACCAGAGACCCTCTGCTTGTGCTCAGAGTAAAGTTCCCCCACGTTACGGATGCCGAAAGGAGTGTGTCCCCGGGCACCGCTGCCGGGAAGGGAGACAGCAACCCACCCCTGCAAGGCCTGGATGATTACAAAATGCCACAGAATCCTTTGCCGCGGGAGCCACGGTTCGGTGGGGAAAACAAAACCCAGAGGAGAGCGCACAAGAGAAGTTAAACCCCAACACCGAGCCTTCACACAGGGACGGTGGGTGCCCAGGTGTCCTAGCCGCTTCTCCCCTGGTGGGGGGCCCCCTGGTCTCTTTACATATTCTGGGAAGTTTCTAAAAAGGTTTCTGAAAGACTACTCCCGAGTGGCACTCGGTGGACGGAAGGGGTTGTGGCTTTCTACTCTGAAACATTTGCCACCGGATTTTGCCACACCCCCTGTAGGGCTCTAGAGCTGCTGCCTCTCCCCTCCCCCCAGCCCCCCTGCCCCCCCCCCAGGACAGGCAGCCAGCTGTAGGAAAGCAGCCCCTTTCATTAAGTCAGGGAGGGGCCTCCCGCTGGAAACAGAGCCCCCAGGTCCTAGGAAACTGCTGAGGAGGCAATAAAATTAGAGGGAAGGGCGGAGAGCAAATTACAGAGGGGGAGTGAGCGGGGCCAGAGAGCCTCTCATTAGCCTGATTAGCTAAGGGTGAGGGCCCGGATGGAGGGAGGGCCGGCCCTGGGTGAGGAGGTTATCTGCCTCCTGTGGGAATAGAGGGCTTTTCCAAAGAGCTTGGGGCCCTAGCCCCAGGCCTCTGCCTTCTGGTCAGACCCTGTCCTCTCACTGCAGCAGGAGGACCAAGAGACTCCCAGATGCATTATTTCTCACCCTTGGCCTCCGGGTACGCGGCAGAGCCTCTGAGCCCCATTGTCCTCATCTGTAGAATGAGGTTCTACTCTATTGCCTCACCGGCAATAACCAGGATTCAGGTAAACAAGTGGTTTTATTTATTTTTTTAGTAGGCTCCACCTCCACGCTGGGCTTGAACTCACGACCCTGAGATCAAGAGTCGGATTCTTAACCGACTGAGCCACCCAGGCACCCCTAAACATGTGGTTCTTCTAATCCTGCCTGAACGTTGGAACAATCAGGTAAATTTTGTAAACTGCCAACATTTGGGCTGTACCCTGTACCATCGAAATCGGAAACTATGGAGGTGGGCCCAGGCACCAGCTTTTTTAAAAAAAATCTTCCATGGTGACAGGCTAGGACAAGACCATGCCTAGGAAAGTGGCTAAGATGCCTGCATTCATGTCACCAAGTTAAACCGCAATTCACCCTCTGGGAACCTCACCCTCTTAGAGGAGAGACTACTTGAGGACAGGGCCGTCCCCTGTCATGGGCACCTCTGTATCCCCAGGTCCTGGGACAGTACCTGGCATGGAGTGTTTGTTGAATGAATACTCTTAACAGGGAATCTAGGGACAATGAACAGCACAGCCATACCTGAGGGGCATCTGGGAAAATGTCACCCCCTCATCCACTTAACATTCGTTCATTCCACAAGTATCTACCGAGTATCCATTGTGTGAAGGGCACTCTTCTCGGCATCTGGGGCATATCAGAAAACAGGAAAGGTGGAGAGCCCTGCCTACCCTCCTTGATCTTATGGTTGAACAGAAATAGATGGAAAATAAGCTATATGTACAGAGTCAGGATGGAGAGGTTTGTGAACATTTTTTATATAGAGTAAGGTAAAGTGAATCAGGAATTAAATAGGGTGGTCAGGGAAGGCCTTACTGAAAAGTGAGCTTTGAGCAAAGATTGGAAAAAGGTGAGGGAATGAGCCAATATAAGGGAGAACATTCTAGCACAGGGAGTGGGTGAAGCAAAGGGCCTGAGGCAGAAGTGTGCCTGGAGTTCCCTAGAGTAGAATGAGGGAGGGGTCTAAGGAGAAAAGGTCAGAGAGGTCAGAGGAGTTCAGCCGCTATTGCTGAGAGCAAACCACCACTATGTCATTGCTTGAAACCACCTCTATGTCATGCTTCAAGACAGGGTTTAGTGGTTACACAAAGTCTGAGGCTTCAGCTAGGGAGATGTGATTGTCTTGGGGTGACAGGAGTGACTGGATCTGGAATTCTCTAGAGTGCTCTGTCCAATGCAGTAGCCACCAGGCACATGTGGCAAATCAAATTAAAATTTAAGGGGCGCCTGGGTGGCTCAGTCGTTAAGCGTCTGCCTTCGGCTCAGGTCATGATCCCAGGGTCCTGGGATCGAGCCCCACATCGGGCTCCCTGCTCCACGGGAAGCCTGCTTCTCCCTCTCCCACTCCCCCTGCTTGTGTTCCTCCTCTCACTATCTCTCTCTCTGTCAAATAAAAATTTTAAAAATATATTTTTTAAAAAATTTAAATTAAACAAAATGTAAAGTCACTTCCTCAGTGGCACTAGTCACATTCCAGGTGTCAGACTTAGCCAATCACCATGCAGGATGCCCAGGTAATTTGGATTTCAGATACACAATGAATAATTGTTCTTAATGTAAGTATATTCCAAATAGTGCACGGGACATACTTATACTACAGAAGTATTTACTGTTTAACTCAAATTCAAACTGAACAGGGTGTTCTGTGTTCTCTCTACACCTTAGCTAACATGCGGCTAATGGCCACCGTATTGGACAGCACAGATATAGAACATTTCCATCACACATGAAGGGGACACTGCTGATCTAGAGACTTCTAGAGACTTGTCTGGTTCCTGGACTGGGATGACTGGAAGGCTGGCGTTAGCTGAGACACATGGCCTCTCCCAAATGAGGCTTGGCTTCTCGTAGCATAGCAGCTGGATTGAGAGAGACAGAGAGAGACAGAAACAGAGGCCCTGGGGGAACAAGGGTCATCCAGAAAGCGAGGCTTCCTCTGGTCTATATTGGAAAGGTACCTCCCCACATCACTTCTGTCCCATTCTATGGCTTACACATGTGTCACTAAAGCCAGCTCAGATTCAAGGGGGCAGGGAGAGGAGATTCACTTCCTGTGACGGGGAAGCGGCAAGGTCCCATAACAGAACATATGGGATTGGAAATATCATCTTGGACAGCTTTGGAAAACACCTCCGCAGGGCAGGGGCAGCAAATCAGGCAGGGCCTTGTCATTGGAAGGACTTGGGCTTTTCTGTTGCATCAAATGGAGAGTCACGGAAGGTAGAGAAGGCCATAATCAGACTTAGGTTTTAAAATACAGCGTAAGGGGTGAAGGTAGGTGCGGGGGCTTATCTGGAATGGAGCTAGGCTGCCATGCCAGGACCCGAGATGCAGGCACTGCGGACCGTCCCACACCCGCACCCCCACACCCCTCCCCCTTCCCCGCAAGGACCCTTGCAGCCCACCACAGGGCATCTCCATCTCCTGTCCCCAACTCTGAGGCAAGTCACATCTGGCCAGCCCCGTGTCCCCTGCCCCTCCTAGGGGGATGAGCACTTTAACAGACAGTGCAAGAGGGGTCCAAAGCGCTGCAGACACAAACCAGACCTTGGAAAAACACTGCAAACCCCATAGGGACCCAGCAGGCATTTCCAGCGTTTCCCTCACAACCGCCCAGACGGGATTTCCTGTCTTCTGGGGCATTCGCTGAGCAGGCCAAGATCAGCTTCACGGAAGGAAGGAAGGAATGGGGCTTTATCCATCGCCTATCTGCACACGCTCCCTGGCTCCTTCTCCTCTGCCCCCGAGGATCCTTTCCCTGTATTCTTCCTCCTCCTGCTGCCCCTTTTTCTGCCCCTGAACACAGGCTCGGCCACCTACCTCCCAGCAAGACTGGATTAGGGGCTCGTGTGATACCAGCAGCTGCTCCAAGGGAGCCAGCTGCAATCCCAAAGGCTGCCTCTGGCTGGAAGCTTCCACACTGAGCAAACGGCTTTGCAGAAACCTCCCTTGCGCTGGCAGGACGGGGCAATGGGGAGTCGCAGCTCCACCAGCTATGTCAGAATGACCGTGTGTATCGGGCCGGAATCAGGACTCACTGGTACCAGCCCAACGCCCCCAGTAGCCCTTTCTATTTGCTATTCTGGAATCTTGCCTCATCTTGGGTTCATCATCCAGAGCATGAAAAGTTCCTTCTGTGGCTTTGCGGTGTGGAGGGGACATGGCAAAGAAAGGACAAGCAATCTCCATTCCATCTGCAAACAACTCTAAAGTGACCGGAGAGATCCACGACGTGGCAGCTAAAAAAAATATGACCGGTCACGGACAGTTCCTGAAACACAAGCAGCCCACCAGCCTCCCACCACGCCCCCAGCGCCCAGATCCCTCCCCTCCGACCGAGGCTAAAAATCCCCCCCACCCCCACTCCCGTGGCTGAGGGTGCACCCCATGAATTAATGCAAGGGCTGGAAGGCAACTGTCAGAAAGAAAAATGGCTGTGGGCTGGGATTATGGGTCTCCTTTCCCTGAGTGTTTTGAATATTACAGGTCCCACAGTTTAACAAGCTTTAAAGTTTTGTAAAGCATAAAAATAAGACCCAATTAAAATTAAAACCCTCCTAAAATGACCACAGACTTCATTCACAGTCTCAGTAATGAAGCCTTTGCAGGAGGGGGGATGTCTGCTGACAGAGGGCTGGGGGCAGGGGGATGGGCAGTGGAAAGACAAGATGCCAAAGAGATGTTCAGGGCCATGGAGATCATTCCAGAGAGATACTCAACAGCTAGGAACCCCCAAAAACCACCCCAACTCTGGCATCCCTAAATTGCTTTCCGTAAACCACACTACACATATGGCTAGGGGGCAAAAAAAATCAGAAACGTATTTAATAACTGACTTTTTTAAAAAGTTTTTAGTTTTTAGTAACCTCTGTACCCAACGTGGGCCTTAAACTCACAACCCCGAGTCGCACACCAGGTGCCCCTAATAATGGACTTTTATGGGATTCGTAAACTAGAGGACTTCTACTTTCTAGTTTATACGTATTTGTATTGTTTGGATTGCTTCTAAGTATGTATTGCTTTTATAGTCAGAAACAAATTAAAATCAAAAAGTAAATGCCTTTGGATGGCGACCAAACAAACCTCTGATAAGGAATCTGCTCTGCCCACCCAGGCAGGGGGAGCCATGTGTTCAGGGGACAGGATGGGGAAGGGTTCTCCCGGACTTCCTTCCGGCGAGGTCACATTACCTCATGGCTGTTTGACACCAGTCCCAGAGGCGAGTCCCCAGAAGGAGCAGCCTCAGCAAGACATTGTGTCGTGGGTCACCAGGGATCAGGGGCCCACATGAATCCTGGAAAGGAATGCCGGTCTGGGAACACACCATCTGGAGTCACTGGATTATCTCGGGTCCCGAGACATTTCTCTTCCTGCCTCAAGATGATCCTTTGAGGGGCGCCTGGGGGGGGCTCAGTCGGTTAAGCATCTGCTCAGCAGGGAGTCTGCCTCTCCCCCTGCTTGTTCTGTCAAAGTAAATAAAACCTTAAAAAAAAAAAAAATTAAAAGGGCTCCTGGGTGGCTCAGTCGGTTGAGCGTTTGCCTTTGGCTCAGGTCATGGTCCCAGGGTCCTGGGATCGAACCCGTCGGGCTCCCAGCTCAGCGGGAGCCTGCTTCTCCCTCTCTCCCTGCCCGTGCTCTCTCAAATAAAATATTTTTAAAAGATTAATTTAAAAAAATGATCCTTTGAGCAACTGTGCAGAACCACCAGGCTTTCCCCCTCAGTTGCACCCAGAGAAGCCCCACAAGAGGGCGCGTGGCCGCCCTGGGAGCCTCTGCCGCCTACATAGGCGGAAGGCTGGTGGCGCAGAGAAGAGCTTCCAAGAGAAGATCCACCCCTTACAGGGCTGGGTCTAGGTCTTCTCTCAAATGAACCTCGCAACCCCAAAAGGTGGGCAAGGCAAATACTGACAAAAAAATGGGGGTGGGTCACGTGGGGAGTTAGCTGGCCCACAGCTTGTGCTAAGTGACCAGGGTGGTCTTCCCTCGTCTTGTCACCGCGGAACCGTGGCTGTGCAGGCTACAATGCAACACCCCCAGGGATGGCCAGTAGGCAGTCTCACGGAGGCTTTCCTGACACCCCCACACAGGATTCTGAAGCGACCCCAGGTCACCCAGTGGCCTTAAGCCATTCTGAAAGATTCTAAGCCCATTTTCACACTCAGAAGGTTCCTCAGCAGCTAGTTTGCCACTTGACTTTCCCCCTGCAGAGGCCCACACAGAAGCCGTCTTTGCTCTGCACCACGTGGGAGACACACCGGTGTCAGGCACACTGCCTTGCCTGCAGGTCCCAAGATGTTGGCTACCTCTCCGCGGGTCCGCCTGGTGCCTCAGGAAAACTGAGCACACAACAGCACAAAGGCAGGGATGATTCCGTTGACAGACACCAGTGAGAAAGGACTGGAAACATCCCTCACCCACTCAGAACCCCATGGTTTCATGGAAATGACTCAGACCCAGTTGTGACTAAATTATTCTTGAAACCAAGATAGCGCAGGTGCACACCTGGAAATGTGCCCCAGATTATAACTTAAAGTCACTGGTAGAAAATTGAGGGGTATACCAAAAGAATTGCTTCTCTCAGCATGCAGGGCCAGGACTCAGGACCCCAGCATCCTGGCTGCTTATTTGGCACCCAGCCAGACCTAGTCCAAAGTGCAACAAGGCCCCAGCTGAGCCTTGAAGCATGGGGTGCAAGCAGCCGGAGCACCTTAGACCAGTTGTGACCCAGGGACACTAAGTTACCCACCCCAACCACACCTAACATTCGTGCTACTACGGATAGTATGGTATGGGGCTGTCAGGTAAGCAGGAGAGAAATATGGTCAGGAACCCAGACTGGAGTTTCAACTGTTTAAATTCATTTTGTGCACCATGCTTCCTAAATATGTAACATGGAGAAGCAAGCTGCTGTGTCTGGCCCGTTTAGTAAATTTAGGTACCTAGCTCATTTTATTAACTGGCTGGGTGGGGAAGCTAGACTTCAATGCCAGTTTAATAGAAGAAAAACTGCTCCCTGTGGTGTTCAGACATCAATTATTTTTCAACTCTTGTACCAGTTACAGCTAATCCAAGAACGGGATGAAAATGGTGGGTAAACATCTTTTACAGTCTCAAAGGATCTTCCCAATAGTTACCTATAAAGGGTAAGATGTAAAACTTCACAGGGGAACCCCTGGCAGGTACTAGTCATCACCAACAACAGGATCGATGCAGCCCTTCTGAGGACATAGCATCACTTACGCTAAGCCTGTCAAAAATGCAAACCCGAATTGAACCCATGAGCAAGCCAGGCAAACCCGATCTGGAGACCTTCTAAAAAAACTGGCCGTCAGTCGTCTCAAAAGACGTTAGGATTAGAGCAGAGGCTAGGACTGTGGGCAGAGAGACCTTGAAGCCCTCAGCATCAGAGGGTAGCACCAACTGCAGTCTTGGGGCACACTTGGGCCTTGTTTTCCACAAAAATACTCCGTATGGTAACATGATTTATTATTTTATTATACAAAGTACACACACACACACACACATATCTCCCCCTACGGTCAGGAAGGGGACTGCTCACATCTTAACGTAGACTGGCCATCCTCTAAAGTAGGCCATATTATTTGTTTTTATACCCTAAGATATTTCTCTCCCCTCAAATATTTATATCCCAACTACAAAAAATGGAGCTGCAAAGGGTATATAAATGAGATTTTCTCGTTCTTGTTATAGTACAATCACTTAAGGTGACTAAAGAACCATGAGTGTAAGGGGGGGGGAATCACATTAAGGAATGGAATGTATATGTTACCTGCAACAAGCCGCTGACTTATTTGTTGTCAGTGGCACCTACTCTAAATTAACTGGTTTGTAGGGACATGGGCACATGAAACTACGAGACAACATGCGCCAAGCCATTGCTTGTACTTGGTTCCAGAAGGCACGTTTCCTGCACTCTTTATAACTAAAGACAAATTACAGGAAAACTCAGCATGTAGATTCTGCCCACTTTGAGGTATTAAATGCATAAGGAAAAGATTAGTTACGTCCAATTAGCATGCAATAGAAATATTTTTAAACCAACATGGTTAAGTGTTAAGATTTTTAGAAATCAAAATATTTATTCACATAATTTTAAACTAAAGTCAAAGGTAATAAATCTTCTGTGGTGATGATTTAAGTGCAAGTGATGCTGGCTTTCTTTCACATTCGTGTCCTTCACTCAGAGAAAAGGCAGATCAGTTGTTCTTGAACAAGTCAATGCAGCTCTGCAGGAGGGAGACATTGTTCTGGAAGAAAGACAAAAGTCGAGGCAGACCAATGAATCTCTCTAGAGTCCAGACCTCCTACATATCTGTAAGAATTCAACTCAAACCCACAACTTAAACTTTCACAAGAGATTTAAAGCCAGCCAAATTGGGTTGGGTCCTTTTCTTCATTAATCTCAACTGAACCTCATACTACAACCTGCACCCCAATTTCATGTTGTGGAGTTCCTCTCCCTCTGAGGGTCCGGGACTGCCACCTGGAGAAGCTCACAGCTCCACTGCAGGTCTGCTCTCAGTGCAATCCTGCCCATTTTGCTTACTATGACGTAACCTAAATGCTATAGAAGAATTTTTCTTTGAAATTGAAGGCCCTGGAAAGACCAGATAAAAAAGTGCTAAAAATTCAGATTACAAATGATAAATATTCATAAAGAACTTAGCACAAACTGCTTTACAAAGAGGAACTGAGAAAACTCAGAACACTCAACATTACGCGTATGATTTACATATACAGGACACTCCAAAACCCCAATTTAAAAGGTCATACACAACAGGACCTGGACTTAATCAAAAAGTAAATAAATGTTGTAGTCAAAATAAAGAAATTCAAAATACACACATATGTTCAAAGTCTTCCTGTTTAACCAATGCTGATGGGCCAGACAGCACTTCTGGGACTCACACACAGATGCACCTAGGAACCACCGGAGGAGCCATGTCCAGAAACAGCCAATTGCTCTGGGCACCAAAAAGTCTTTAAAAGCTCCTTTAGGAGATTCTAATGTGTACCCAAAATTGAGAACCTTTTTCTCCGTCTTTTCTGTACCAAATTAAGCTACAGACATTAAATATACAAGGAAGTTCTTCCTTTCTAAACAAAAAAAGAAATTAATATTAAGACACTAATATGCTCTTCTCCAAAGCAGTATTTCATCATGATGTTGTAGAATTTTGGTTTGCAGCAGAAAAAATCCAACAAGTGACTCCCACCTACATCACAGGAGATTAATCGCACAGGAGATTAATACCACAAAACCAACCTCACCTGCCCAATGATACTGAGATAGTGAACTGGGAAATAACCTGAGAGGGGGAACCCTAAAAAGCTTCTGGAGGAAGCTTTGGAGGAAAACACTTACCCTGGCATGCTTTATTTCCAGTTCAGACATTTCAATTAGATTCTTTCTAAACGCTGCCACTCTCTTTCGTTTGAAATTGATTAGTTCTATAAAAGAATGTATACCAACAAAAGCTGAACAATTTCCATCTTTAACTTCTAAAGATCATTCTTACATATAATCTCCAAAACTGATACACACATTTTCTCATATTATTTCTGCAATTGGGACATATACCTGACATTGCCTTTATTTATTTAAAGATTTTATTTATTTGAGAGAGAGAGAGAGAGAACATGAGTGGGGAGGGAGTGAGAGAGGGAGAAGCAGACAGACTCCTCTGCTGAGCAGGGAACCCGATGCAGGGCTAGATCCCAGAACCCTGGGATCAAGACCTGAGCCGAAGGCAGACACTTAACCAACTGAGCTACCCAGGCGCCCACCTGTTTTTTTAAGATTTTATTTTTAAGCATCTCTACACCCAACATGGGGCTCGAACTTACAACCCTGAGATCAAGAGTCACATGCTCGACCTACTGAGCCAGCCAGGCACCCCTGCCATTGCCTTTAAAATGAGCACTAGCACTGCACCCTATTACTGAGCATCAAAATTCAGAGAATGCCACGGACTACTTGGGAGAATCTATGAAATGAGCAGTCTTGCCCTGAACTTCTAGTCACCAGTACTTGTGGAAAGAAGGCTGGGGAGGTGGTGAGCCACATATACATACCCGCACCAATGGCTATTTCTTTAATGATTATTTTTAAACTTGTGGTCAAACTACTGCTTATGTTCAGACTACTTCTCTGTAGATATGATCTATACAACATGCCACCTTTACATCTATTATTTTCTATCACCAAACACTATTCAGGATTAATGCCCCATTAGAAATTAGGGTAAACCAAAAATAAGTACTTCCTCCCTTGGATTCCTTTCATAAACGTGTAGTTCTGGTCATCACTCCGTTGGTCAAAGCCCTCCCCAGCTCAAGCTGGCCCTCTAGTCCTCAGGAGCAAACTTACCCTCCTGTACCAGGTCTACACAGCACCAACCAAAAGAAAGATGAAGCAGCCAACATTAAAAAGTAAAAACTTACAAATCTTATGAGGGTTAATGACATTACCTTGGATATACTAAATAGGTCTTCCCAGAGATCAGGATAAACTCCTTTCCTCTAGGCCTGCACCCAGGACCAGGACTCAACGCTAACCTGTCTCATTCTCCCGTGATGCCTGTCCACACCACCATCTTTTGTACTATGCTCCCATTCAATGCAGTATTCTACACAATGCTGTACTTTTAAATATAGCATAACCAGGCTTATTTTGAATAAAAAGGATAAAATCTAACACAGGAGCAAACCTTAGGTAAGAACAGGCCTAAATTGGCACCATTTTAAAGCTTTGTGGTTTTTCTTTAATCCCCTCAGAAGTTGTCAGGGCTAGTAAACTCTGGCCTATGTAATAACTTAAGATTTCAACTCAGGAGTTTTGAAGTTTGTTCTTTTCCTTATAAATTTAAAGTAGCTAATTAAAAACAAAAGGCAAAAATTTATTTTACCATGGCGGCAAGGAGATTCCTTTGAAAAGAATCCAAAAGACAGCCAAGCGAGCATATGTGCATGCCCCTTTCAAGATTTTTGTACAGAGAAGCTCTGTCTCTTACAGCTAAGGAATTATAGTACTGAAAACAATGAGCCAACACAAAGGCTCACTATTATCAGAACGTTTTCAAATAATGCTTAGATTCCGGAACCACAGGGGAGGGGGAAAAAGTTCTGAGAAAACAAAGTCTTTAAAATGAGATAGGGATTTCTCACAGAAACTCAAGTTTGGGGGTGAATTCAGTACAGACTATCAGTATAATTACATTCACATTCAGGAAAATACATTCTTTACTTTCTGGCATGTTCCACTGTCCCCTGAGAACTGCCAGGTAGTGAGACCCCCTAAAGAGAAGACTACAATTTACACTCCTGTTCTGTGGAAATGGAACTCTATCTCCTGAATTAAGTTAAGCCATATTCCCCCCTACTCTGGAATTGGGTAGGCAAGAAAGAACCCCAAGGCTATAGATTGGAACTGAGTCACCACCATGGACTCATGATTTCTGAAAAGAGTTACACACCCCTCCATTTCCTGGCTCTGTCTCCTGAAGGGCCTAGAAGCAAACATACCCCAGGAGGAATGAGCACTTAGCACCCAAATCTTGTCACAATTCTGTAAATAGAAACCCAGGGGCGCCTGGGTGGCTCAGTTGGTTAAGTGTCTGCCTTCGGCTCAGGTCATGATCCTTCCTGCTCAGCAGGGAGCTTGCTTCTCCCTCTCCCTCTGTTGTTCCCCCTGCTTGTGCTCACTCACATGCTCTGTCAAATAAATAAGATCTTAAAAAACAGAAACAAAAACCCATGTCTCTTATAATGACAAGGAAGGAAATGTGGGAAAGAAGGGAAGGCTTGTGTTTAAAGGATGATGGTGGCCAAGGGCTTGGAAAGAGAATGCTAGAACTGGGGGAGGGGAATTGCCTTTCTGCAACCATCACAGTAAAGGCTGGCTCAGACAAGAATCAACACAGACTAAATTTAGGGAGAAAGTATGATGAAGAGCAGGCTATCTGCAAGGTCTTAAACTGTCTCCCCACACACTGCTGATTAGTGGGATGGGGGGGGGGGGGGGGGGGGAGATTAACTATACAGTGGAGAAATTGGGCAACACCCTGATTGGGTCATCAAACACCACAAATGAGGGGGAAATGGGACATAAGGTGCCCTCAGATCAGACACCTGAAAGACACATTACTCAGATAGTATTCTCCTGGAAATGCATAACCAGAACCTATTCATAAGGAAATAAACATTCCAAAAATGAAGAACACTATTTGCAGAGACTGTGGTCCCCCAAAAGGCAAATGTCATTTTATTTTTTATAGTTTTTTTTTTTTTTTTAACATTTTATTTATTAACTTTTCAGAGAGAGAGAGGGAGAGAGCACAAGCAGGGAGAGTGGCAGGCAGAGAAAGAAGGAGGTTCCCCGCTGAGCAAGGAGCATGATGTGGGACTTGATCCCAGGATCCTGGGATCATGACCTGAGCCGAAGGCAGACGCTTAACTGACTGAGCCACCCAGGCATCCCTGCAAATTCATTTTAAAAAAAAGGCAGGGGCAGGGGTCCCTGAGAAGGGTTACTTCCAAATTAAAGGAGACATAAGAGCTATGGTAACCTAATGGCAACCCTAGAGAGGAGGACGTTATTGGGACAAACAACAAAATGGGAATAAAGACAACAGGCTGGAATGTACTGCATCAAAGTTTGCCAAAGTCAGTAAGTATACTATAGGGATATAAGAGAAATACACCACAAAGTTTTTTTAGGGATAAAAGGACAGTAGATACAACTTAATCTCAAATGGTTGAAAAAGGAAAAGAAAATTCCATCCCGTGTGCGTTTATAAACATACACATGCCACTACGTGTGTGTGCAAGTGACGAAGCAGAAGAGGCAAAATGGACAGCTAGGGAACTCCAAGTAAACAATGGACAGGTGTTCTCTGCATTATCCGTGCAACTTTTTTTCTATAAGCTTGAAATTATTTCCAAATAAAAAGCAAAAAGTAAATAGCCCTGCTCAACCTTCTTTTGCAGATTCAGAAAGCTGTTCAAATTTCTGGCAGCATTCCTGCTGGTGTGCCTCAGCCAACTTAACATCTTTGCTTTTCAACCGGGCCTTATCCAAAGCTTTGTTTGAGTTCTCATAGTCAGTGAGGGCTTTGGTGCGTCTGTATAAGAGATCCTGAGAAAAAAATTAACAGACAGCAAATGGTAGTTAAAGTTATCCTGAAAAATGGCTAGAGAACAAAACAGGAGGAGTAAGTATCTAAACTACTCTAAAATTAAAAAAAAAAAAAAAAAAGGCCCAAGTATCACAGTGCCAATGCACTGTCTGAAATGTCAGAAGGCAACAATCTAGTCCATTTCTACCTCCCCCGCTTCCATTATGTTTTTTTTTTGTTTCAAGATTATCCTAGGAATAGCAATTCTTGCAGCACTGTTGAGAGCTTTTGGAAATTCTTTATATGGATCCAAAAAAAAACCAAAAAACCCAGAACAAAACAAAAACAAAAAGACACCCAACAGTGAAAACTAAAGGATCGAATCATTTCCATAATTCACTCATGGAAAGCAGTTTCAGAAAATTAATCACTTCTACCAAAACAGCAGGCACTGCTGGGCGGGTCAAGTGATGCTACTAGAACACAAGTGAGGCAGCAGGAAGAACGTTCTTCTGACCTTACCCCACCACAAGCCCTGCCTCAAGTCCAACAGAGGCTCTCACATCCGAAATAATGACTATTTGCAATCTCCAGCAATGTACAAGTTACCACCATATTTAAAGCAGAATAGATACAGGAGGCTCAACATACATGTTTTTGTGTACACTCAAAAAACTTGGGTTTATATCAGCTCTCAAGTCCATTAAAATACAAAATAAGAAATATAGTCTGAAGTATATAAAAATATATCCAAATATAAGACTAAGGGAACATGCCAAAAGACAAGTTAACTAAAAATGAAACTATGAGGAAAATCATGAATTTCTACTTCCTAATGACATTTCAGGGCAGTGTTATGCCCAGTGAAAGCATGTTTCATTCCCAAAGGTCATTCTGCTTATCACTTAGTCTTGGTTTTGGTGAGTAATGGTTTATAGACTCAAAAACTGCAATTCAATAAAAAACTCACAAAACCCCAAAACCTGTTCTCCCTCAGAGCCCTCCTGGAATGTGTTCGGTTACACCCGCATCCAATAACCTATAATCCCCCGAATTACTATCTGTCCACTCAGCACCACTCCTACTGCTCCTGATACAAACTAAGGACACAATGCCACAAAAAGGTATGTTACTGTAAAAAGATTTCAATCTAAAATGGAACCAGAGGCTATGAAATGGAGAGTCTCACACACGTGCCCTCAAAAGAATGGAACCTAAGAACTAAGGGACTGATTTCAAATGCCCAATTTATAGAAGACCCAGAAGATAAGAGACTTATCTCCTGTCTGATCAACTCACTTCCTGGCACAAACATCCTCAAGCTAATGAACTTAACTGCTTGGATGTCCCTCTCTTCACACTCCTACTAAATACAAGCCCAGCCCAAATGCTTAATGCACTTGCCTATAGCTTGCTACAGCGTCTGTTTCCTGAACTGCAATTCTTCTGCTATTCCCAAATCAACTCAATTTCTGGTCAAACTTGTCTCAGTTTACCTCTTTATTTAGTATTACTTACACAAACAATCCTGACAAACTCCCACCTTCTTTCATTTTCAACAACAAAAACAAGAACAAAATAATACATCTCTAACAGGAGACCTCTTCTGGGTCATGGCAAGGTGGTCTTGTATTGTTCTGACGAGTTAAACACCTGCTGCCTTACCTTAGCAGCCTCTATGTTGAGCATGTAGTATCGGAGAAGCTCTGTCAGCTTTAAGTCTTCATCTGAGGAGACTCGACTTTCTACTTTCTATTAAAAAAAAGTAAAGGTCACCATCATCTAAGCAAAAATCTACAGATTATAAAATATATAATGAAGACCAACATAAAAATCCTTACCCTAAGTTTTTCAAATAGCTCAGCAACTTTCAATAGGTACCTGAAAAGATACACATGATTTTGGCTTAAGGTCTTAAAATCATGTATGAAACAGGACCTTCTCAGTAAGACATGAATGAGTAAATGCAAGAATCTGAGCGTTTGGTGCTTTAGAATTAATTTAGCAAACTAGTACTTTCATCACCAACTGGCCCAATCTAGTAGAGAAGATGGTTACAGAACTGAGCACATCTACAGTGCCACACTCGTGGCTATCAACCCCTCTCTCAGTGCCCCTCAGCCACCTTGCCATGCCGATACTGTGTCCCTAGATAGTCTTTAACCAATGTCAACGCTGTGTTAACCAAGGGCAGGTTCTAATGAGCTGCCACCATGGGTGTCCCAAAACCATAAATATGCTATTTAAATAAAAAAAAATAAAATAAAATTTTTAAAAAGCTATTGTTTCATTTTGACATTAGCCTGACTTCCATCTTCAAATCAGAAATACCACCACCACCTATTATACCAAGCCCTAACTGTTAGAGTGCAGTCTCACACCAGAAATACCCAGGATGGAGGAACTGTGAATTCATATAAAAAAGCTCAAACCAGACTGGGGTCATTGCATTTCCCTTAAGACCACCTTAACCAAAACAAATTTCTTAATTCCATGGCTTTACCAGGTGAAACACCACTTGCCAGAGAACATATAAGGCAAACTTCATTCAAAGACAACTCCAGAATTAAATCAAAAAAAGGGGACAGTTTGACAACAGCTACCATGTTTGGTATAGAAGTGCCCTCTGAGTACCCTACAAACATCTTAAACTGTGTCTATGTTCACATGGTGTATAAAGATTTGAGTGCTACAGACTATACTATCCTCTACTCTTGATGAGCTGGTACTCAAAAGCAGAAGTGAAACTATACAGTCATTCCTCATTACACCACTCAGGGCTTTTCAATTAGGGGAGGAGGGAAAATGCTTTTCCAACAAAAACTTACTTTTTGATGACCGTGGGCTCTTCTAAAGCCAGGCTATGCAGGCAGGCTGCAGTGTGGATATAGTCATCTGCAACATCTGCAGAAACAAGGACAGCCCTTTTTATATGAACAGAGCTAGCACATGAGCAAAGCTAAGTGGCTAGTGGGTGAATGGTATTTACTTTTATGAGATCGGGTCATTTTGTCAGCTTTTGCACATGAATCCTTGATCCTATTATAATAGTTAATGAGGAAATTCTTCTCTTGCTCAAAGAAGTCATCTACCTCCTAAAAGGGGAAAAAAGAAATTTAAGAAGCAAAACTCTTAAAAATACGAATATTATGCATTAGAAGAAACATTAAGAAAATAACCTCATGCATTAAGAACTTTAACCTTTATGGACCAAGGAAAGCCAAACTGACAAGACAGCATTTCATGCCCAAGATCAGCAAAACTCAAGCGCTGGCAGGAAATGTCAACAGAAAAAACAATTTAAGAGTCATTCAACAATGCCCAGGAAAACTCTGGTATCCTCTCTAACATCCAGCAATCCTGGCAGAGAAGTGGTTCTGGCTGGCAGGTTACAACTCAGCAGTGGATACCCACATCTGTTTGTATGGGGGGGTATATTTGGTGCGCACCAGTCAGGGATGCCAAACATCCTGTGATATGTGAGTACAGGACAGCCCCATACACCTTAAAATGCACCAAAGAGAAATTCCTAGAGTTTCCAAATTCCTGACAATGCCCTCTACTCAGCACCTACACTCTGGGCCCCTTGCTCAAGCCCTCAACAAGTGGCAAAGTTAAACACAAGACAGTAACTCAGTTAAAAAATGGAAGGGGCTGAGGAGTGAGATAAAGATCACCCATGAGGGTAATGAGAGACCTGTTTGTTAGTCTTTTAAAACAGCTCTGTCCAACAGAAATATGTGAACTACATGTGCTATTTAAAATTTTTCTAGTAGCCACATTATAAAAAAACAAAAACAAAACACAGGTGAAACTACTTTTAATATTTTACATTCTTTTCTTCACATCAGATCCTTGAAATCTGGACATGCAAATAAAATTAAAAATCTGGTGTGGCTGGGACTACCAAAATGGACAGTAGTCCTGGCGAATTGCATGAAATACTAATCCTGTAGCTTATTTTCTTTTTAAAAAATAAATTGAGTAACCGCTCTCTGTACAGAAAAGGAGAAAAAGAAGAACAAAGTGTGAGACTGTTCTTATCCCCTCACTTAAGAGAACAGGATATTTTAGGAATATAAGTGAAAATTCAATGAGTAGATAAAAATAACCAAAATTTAAAAAATTTTTAGGTGAGGTTAATACCATTTGTTTTACAAATATCTCTTATGAAGAAATAAAAGCAGCAGCAGAAATAAAATGTAACATGAAGAGTTTTCTACAAACAGCTAAAAGCCCTTACCTTAACTCCAGAAAAAAGGACCTCATCAGCACTTTTCACCACACTTTTGAAAAAGCCACCAAACATCTCTTTGGTATTTTTCCGCCTAACACTTAGCTGGAAAAAAAGAAAGAAAATCATGAAAAAATAGTTTATGGTATACATATTTCTCTAAGTACTTTAAGCTCTTAAGTATCTTCCAAGTGATACTGTGTACTAGCATAGGAACACACATAAGACACCTTTTAATTCCATCTTAGCCACCAAGTCTAAATAGGAATAAACAGCAAAACCTAAACACAGGTCACAGTTCTAGAAGCGTGACCTAAGGGCGCCTGGGTGGCTCAGTCGTTAAGCATCTGCCTGCTCCTCGGGAAGCCTGCTTCTCCCTCTCCCACTCCCCCTGCTTGTGTTCCCTCTCTCGCTGTCAAATAAATAAAATCTTAAATAAAATAAAAGCGTGACCTAAAGATATTTTGGAAAAAATACCTGGCACTAAGTCTCAGTGGCTTTTATTTTATACTTTATTTTTAAGTAGGCTCTACACTCAATATGAGGCCTAAACTCACGGACCCAAGATCAAGAGTTGCATGCTCTTCCAACTAAGCCAGCCAGGCATGTGTTAGTGGCCTTTAAATCCTTGGCTGAATTACTGTACTGTTGTTCTATGTTGTTCACTGAACTTCACTGGTTAGACGATACTGAGGAACTTAAGTCAGGGCTTGCCTCAAACATATTAAGTAATTAAAAATAAATAAATAAAAGAAAAAAAAAAGGCCAACAGGGCACCTGGGTGGCAGAGATGGTTAAGCGTCTGCCTTCAGCTCAGGTCACTATCTCCAGGTCCTGGGATGGAGCCCCACGTTGGGTTCCTAGCTCAGCGAGGAGGCTGCTTCTCCTTATCCCTCTTCCCTAAGCTTGTGTGCGCACGCACGCTCTCTCTCAAACAGATAAAATCTTTTTTTTTTTTTTTTTTTCTTGGAGGACACGAGATTTATTTAACGCCGACAGGGTCAGAGAACAGTGGTCTCCAAAGATCGGAGCCCCAAGCACAAAGGGGGCAATTTATACACTTCTACTTCCGCATACTTGGCACTTTCGGCGCCTGCCTCAAACAGATAAAATCTTAAAAATAAGGCAAAACATACAACTCCTTCCAACAAACAGGTAACCAGAAACAAATGTGAACTGAAATTCCTCTTAATCCCAAAATTGGGGTGCCTGAGTGGCTCAGTCAGTTGGGTGTCTGACTTTAGCTCAGGGCATGATCCCTGCACATCAGGCTCCCCGCTCAGTGTGGAGTCTGTTTCTCCCTCTCCCTCTGCGCCCACACCCGCTTGTTCTCTCTCTCTCAAATAAAACCTTTCAAAACAAACAATCCCAAAATTAACTGAAGGCAAAAACTGGTCCTTTATTAAAAGGGGAGAAAAGTAATCTTGATGCATTTTATAAAAATGTCTTGAAATGGATCTACGGGGGAGGTGGAAACAGTATCTAAAAAAAAAGATTCCATTGTCCCATTAAAAAATTCAGTACTTTAAAAATCAATTTTTCAGAAAATATATCAGGCCATCAAGTATATTTATTTTTTTAAAGCAATCTCTACACCCAAACATGGGGCTCAAATTCATGACCCCAAGATCAAGAGCTGC
Source organism: Neomonachus schauinslandi (assembly GCF_002201575.2). Lineage (NCBI taxonomy): Eukaryota > Metazoa > Chordata > Mammalia > Carnivora > Phocidae > Neomonachus > Neomonachus schauinslandi. The sequence goes on along the minus strand of NC_058412.1, from coordinate 95,255,114 downwards.
ATGCTTTCCCGACTGAGCCAGCATGGTGCTCCTCAAGCGTATTTTTTTTAAAAAATACAGTCACATGGGGGCTCCTGGGTGGCTCAGACAGTTAAGCATCCATATCTAACTCTTGATTTCAGCTCAGGTCTTGATCTCAGGGTTGTGGGATCAAGCCCCGCATCGGGCTCTGTGCCCTATAGGCATGGAGCTTGTTCCGGATTCTCTCGCTCTCCCCCTGCCCCTCCCCCCCCTCCTTCCCTAAGTGGGGGGGGGGGGCTGGGGAATAGGAAGAAATACTGTCATGTGCATTTTCACTGGATCATGGAAATGGAACAAAAATGCCTTACATCCTGATCATATTCCAGGAACACATGGAAGTTGCGATCTTTACTGAGAACAGGGTGAGAAGAGAGCCGCTGTAGAAAGACTTCATGGGAGGATACAGTCTTCTTAAAGACTGCAAGATACTCACTGGAAGAGAAGCACACAAGGCATTCATCTGGCACCGCTCGACTAAACGACCAGTATTGGTCCTGGTTATCACCACTGTTCTGCTCATGCCACTAAGGGAAAAAACCTGAACTGGACCAAAACATTTTGGTATAACCTTTTATCTAATTAGTAATAAGGCATTTGCCATTTGGGAACCTGTGGAATAAACCAAAGAAAGGGGAAAGTAATATTATAACAGGAGTTAAGAGAGCAAGTCTACAAAGTCCAAACCTACATGCAATTACTGCTAGTATTTAGCAGCCACAGAACACTGGTTTCTGTCAAACAACGAAGAAAATGCCTTAGTCCTGCACCCACATACATAGCACTGAAGTCTAATAAGGCTTGGAATTATCACACATTATAAAGGGACTTTATCTCAACCTAGGTATTACAGATCACTCTAAACTTCTCAATGGTAGGACTTCAGTCTGTTGTGCTCAGTATCTTATTCTCAGAACAGGCCATGACAGGTACTCCAGCATGTGCGGAATGACTCAGTACCTGAGGTGTGTGAACACTGGCCCTAGAGAATATGGCCGTGGGGCAGAGCACAGAGGACAACTGCTGAGATGGGCACCACACTGACGGTGGAAGTGGTGGAGGGAGCCAAGTTAGAGGTGCAAGGATAATTTCGTAACTAACTTTAATGCAAATCCCCAACTGTGATACGGTTTTGTTTGAAACAATTACAACCAAATTAAACATGCTTCCTGTGAACCTAGGACTTCTTTCAAACCATCAATGTGATTATTATTCAGAGTGCTTCTCTGCAACCGCGTCAGTGCAGTCTAGTTTCAGCTATACTTCAGTCAGCGAACTTCAGGGAATAAGATTTAGTACATTATCAGCAGCCTGAAGAGTTCTTATCTATAAAGACACAAAGGCTTACTTCTTCACTATGCCCCACCAGCATTCTAGAACAAGTAGTCCACATGGGGGAAAACAATCAATCTATCCAGTGTCCATCCCCCCCCCCCCCCCCCCCCAACGCCCTCAACCGCAAAACATAGTTCTACAGGACAGCGCACTAGGCAACTAATTAGCTGCCATACTTTTAGAAAACGGCCAGCTTCTCCTGGTTTCTGTACACTTCACCACTTTGGTTCTTCTCAAAAGATACAGCCCCATCAAGAAAACCCACTTACGCTTCCAGCTCTTGCTTCATCTTAGCAAATTCTTCTTTGGTCATAGACCCTTCACCCTCTCCCAATTTCTGCATCTTTTCTCGAGGGCCATCGAAGTCAGGCTTTGTAGGAGCAGGCGGAATCTGTAGGAGAGGCAGGTTAACTCGCAAGCATCCTTGTCCCGGCAGTGATGTTCCACTCAGTGCCTATGCACAAGGAGGCAGCCAGCCCAGTGGGACTAACAGGTCAACCACTGTTTTTCTCTTAACCTTATTCCTTTTGGCCATATAAAAGAAGTCTCCTCCCCACAACTGGGCACTCAGACTGTAATCATTTGTTCAGGTTATCCATTACGGATGATTTGTAGGGGATAATAGTGTTTAGCCTGCTTCAATGTCAGTTTAAAATGTATATATGACAATCAGTGCTAAAATGAAGTCTGTGAAGCACCATCAAAATTAGTCTCTAGACATCAAAGGCAATTTTTAATTCCACAGGATAATTAGAGATTCCAATTTTGAGTGAACAGAATATTCTCAAACACAAGCTTCAACACTACTTTTATTAGCACAAAGACAACTGCTTCCTCTACTCCTTGAGCGGAGGACACTTTTTGAGAAATTTATTGTACACCATTACCATTCTGAGGTTTTCCTAGAAATCAATTCTACTTGATGCCTGGAAGTACCAGAGAAATACCAAACCCAAAGGTAGAGAAGATTCAAACCATGAAACCATTTAGTCTATTATGCAGGTCTTAAGAGTGTATGTATGCTTCACCTCACAGCTATAACACGATTCTCATGTAGTTTAGCCTTACCAATAGTACATGGTCTAGTTGGTAGATGAAATCAGTTTTCACAATCCATTATAAAAAATGGGTAAAAGTCTCTTTAAACAAAATGAGTAAGAAGGTAGAAGAAACTGGCTTCAGTGATTATTTGATTTTCCAAAATGCACTTACAATAAGCCCAGCATAGTCTGCAGTTTCAGTAAGAGTGTCATGGAGCCACACAAAGTCTTCATGTTGCCTTGTAACAGAAAACTCTGGGCTCTGAAACGTGGGCAGCGTGGTCTGTGAAGAACAGAGTAAAAAGTTAACTGGTAACCACCACTTTCTGATAAAGCGGTTTGGGTTTCCTGGGCTGTGCTATGGGAAAATTCTGTGTAACAAAACATCTCAGTGAGACCCAGTCAAGAACAAAAGCAGCAACACATGATCTCCTCACTATAAAAGTCATCGCTGAAGATTCAACATGTTCTTTAAGGAATTCTTTTCACATAACTCCACCTCTCAGGTCTACTCAGGCAGATATAATCACATAGTCGTCACATTGTCTCCTGAGTGAGGTATGCTAATCAAGCCACCAAGGTATTAAAAGAAAACCACATGGGGGAGGACTGTACAGATAGCGTGTCTGTATGCGGGAGATGGCATGTAACCCAAAAGCTTTGTATAGAATCAAACTGCCCAATTCAAACTGTGCTTCAGCCATTTATTTCACTTAAACCTGTGGCTCAGTTTCCTCACCTGTATAAGGGGATAATACAATACTATCATAAGGTTATTATAGAGAGAAAATTAAATCCATATAAACCCTTTACAATGCCTGGTGTTAAGACAAGCATTCAATACATTTTAACTAGTATGGAAGGAGAAAGGACACTGAAAATATTCCTGAAAGGATGGATTCTGAAACATTATGTTTACTCTCCACATTTTTCAGATAGGCATTATTGCCTTTGTCAAATTAAAAATTTGTACATGAGGCATCAGGGTGGGTCAGACTGACTCGATTTTTGGCTCAGATCATGTTCTCAGGGTTGGAGATTGAGCCCTGCATCAGGCTCCAGGCTCAGCGGGGAGTATGCTGAAGATTCTCTCTCTCCCTGCTCATGCTCTCTTTCTCTAAAATAAAATCTTTTAGGGCGCCTGGGTGGCTCAGTCATTAAGCGTCTGCCTTTGGCCCAGGTCATGATCCCAGGGTCCTGGGATTGAGTCCCACGTCAGGCTCCCTCCTCAGGGGAAGGCCTGCTCTCCCTCTCCCCTCCCGCTGCTTGTGTTCTGCTCTCGCTATCTCTGTCTCTGTCAAATAAATAAATAAAATCTTTAAAATAAATAAATTAAAATCTTTTTTAAAAAATTGGATAAGGAAAAAAGTGCTTTGAATCACAAGGAGCAGGAGGGGCTAAGGCCAATAACTTACTAAATATGGGAAAAAGCAAGCACTTCTCACTCATGCAAATAAAAACAAAGGTGGAAGATTTGAGCTGTGTAGGTAGTGGCTCCACACATCACTATGCCTGGTTTGCTTCCTCATAAAGCGGAGTATAAGCCACACGAACATCAGCAATACCCACAGCCCTAAGGCTCCACCACAGTGGAAAATGCTGAAGCAAGAGCACTTATCTGATGCTCACTACAAGCAAGATGAGGGATGTTCTCACTCAGTAGTAGTGCTACACTGCAAACAAACAGCAACCATTTTGGTTCAGGATCATCTCTTCTTGCCCACTGTGAATCACAAAGCTACAACATAGCACTGCTTTGATTACTGAAGTCACTCTGTCACTTACCTTGGTGTGCACTGTAAATTTGACCTTATCTCTCTCACTGAGTGCATCGGGTATGTCAATCTGAAGCGAGGGATCAACATTCAGGTCCACAGATACAGATCTCAGCTGAAATACATTTTTTGGCTATTAGTTTCAATTTCACTGTAGTGTTAAAAAGTATCCTTCCAAAAATGGAAGCTAGGAATTAAAAAGCATTCTATACAAGATCATTTATAACAAAGTCAGTTTAGATATCTCCTAAGTTTATTTGAAATTGTGGGGAAACCTGCTCTTTAGATGAATGGGTAGGTCCAAAATATTCCTGTATTTCTGAACAAAGCAACCACATGATTTTAGGTCTACAAGAAAAATACACTTAACCAAATATTTCAACTAAAGCAGCTTTGAAGTAGACAGAATGAGATCTTGAACTTCTCACATAAATACCCCAACTACAAAGAAGCATTACCAGATAGTACACAGAACTGAAAGAAGTTAGAAACTAAGAAAAAGAGAAGACACAGAGAACAGGCATGCGGTATAGGGTTCCTAAGTAGAAGGAGAAGAAAGAAGGATAAGAAAAATCAGCTCGAGAGAACAATTTATAGTCAGGGATTGTTTCAAAGAGATGAGAAATCTAGACACAAGATGTGATCTATTATAAAAACAAAGGCTTCAATTAGGAGAATCCCACTGTGGTGACACATAAGGACAAAGTGTGAACACTGCCCTGGAAGCAAAAGTAACCGATTTTGTGATCTGGAAATTCAGAGGAAAAGAATATTCAATTTCCTTTTCCCAGTTTAAGAAGAATTTTGGAAGAACTAGATTGTTGGGGGGATGTGGTTAAAATGGCTTTCCTATTAAATTTAAAACGTGATAAATTTCCTAATTCTGAAAGCAGACAATGATGGTCAATCTGAAGATCTGACACAAACACAGCATGACAGTGTATGTGGAATAAGCAGCTCATCCCCCTCTCACCCAACTAGTAATCTAGCGCTGAAGCGTCACAACACTGATTACTGAACCCAGCGAATGCCAAGTGAAGACTGGCATTAAGAGGAGTGACAGAGCAAATTCCCTCTGAATTTCCTTTTGGATTCTTTGCTTCAAAATTTGAAGTTCAACACCAAGGTTTAACTTCTGAAACTAGAAAGTCTGGTTCAATCAGTTCTATAAAGATTAAATATATTCACATACAAAAAATGGATTATTTCTCTCCCCTTTCTATCTTAGAAGCAATCAGTACTCTCCTTTCCCAGTGAGCACTGCAACTAAAAATTTTAAACAAAACCAGTCAGCCCTAGAACAATGGCTCTCCTCTAAGAAAGAAGCTTCAAATAATAAAGTTATTATACAAACAAAGGCTTCAGGTATTAATACAGTATACTTAACAGTCCCTGAAATCTCAACCCAATACTTCTTCCAAATGGATTCTTGATGACTCCTATGAAATATTTGCTTCTTTGGTTCAATTTTCACATGTCCATTTATGAGATCTCTGCAAACAGAGATAAAGCTTCAAGGTCAGGGATACTTCATTTTATCACAACTGTGACTCTAGCTCTGACATTTCTGATAAAAGCTTCCTTCCTTCTGTTCATTTACCACTGGGCAAATACAGTGTTGGAAAAGACCTCAAAATACACACAAAATTTGATTGCAGAGAATACTGGCCATGCCAACTATCTTATGTTTATATCTGGTAGTCCAGGAAATAAATAGGCCAGGTATAAAAGAAACAAGAGATACTGCTGGAAAGACAGGGTAGCTCATGGGACAGGTCTAAGGTGCTCTTTCCTAAGATTCCAGCTCCCAAGTCACAAATCCTGGTTTCTAGCCAGCTCTCAATTTCTGAACACTGACAATTCCATTTTGGCCCACTACAAGTGAAGCAAACTCCATGAGTCTACAAACTCCACATGGACTACATTCTGAATTAAGATTGAAAGACCCAAGGGGAACATAATCTAGTAAATGGGTTCATTTAAGCACCTCAGTCAAAGCTACAATGGACTTTCCCAACTGCTTTTTGTTCCACTCAACAAATTATTCTGGTTTCCTCTCTTCCCATACTTTCACCCATAGAGAGGTAAAACCCCAGACTACTTACTATATTACCACCTTCCTTTTTTGTCAGCATAGAAATATCAGGTTTTGGTTTTTGTTTTTTGCAACGAGGACACAAAGAAATAGCAAAAACCAATGGAGGTTTCAAAAGACTTTCCATAAGATACCAAGCATCCAAGTTTCTTCAGCACATTATCATTTTTTGCCGGGACACATCACCCTAGAAAGGGATTCAAACAAAAATCCAACCACCTGACATAGTCTTAACCACCAAAAAAACCCCAGATAACACAGTAAGTCTGCATTTGAGCCTTAAAGAATTGTCTGGAAAAAAGATACTAGCAAAATTCTAAGCATTCAGGCCATCACCAACTCAAGAGTCCTCATTCACAAGTTAAATGAACTTTCTTGTACTGAAGAAGCATATAACCCTCCAGATAATGAAGCAGATACATCATCAAGGAGTAAAAAATTGTGAAATCTTCAAAGCTTCTAAGTCAGCACTGTATCCTGACTCCGGAAGCACAAGTGTGATTAAAAGGTCAGCATTTCTTCTGCTTAGTCAACAAAAACAACACCAGATAGCCCCATGCCACAGTACTTGCTAAATAAATCACCAGGATGGAGGGTATAAGGATAACACCCCTCCATGTATTTCTCCCATTCACACACCTCCATCCCCTATCCTAAATAAGTATTCAGAGTACTGCTTAGCACTGCAGGCCAACACTGTCAGTCTGACTTGGGCCACAGAGGTCAAAAATGCCTAGAATGACTGTTTAAATCAGCAAGGAAGCCAACTTCAAAACTATCTGACCTTAGGCATATTAATTTTTCTGTTTCCCAGTTCCCTTAGGTACCTCCTGAGAATCGAATTCAAAACGTTATCTACTCTCAAACAACGAAGTTTTAAAACTTTCTTCTGGGGCGCCTGAGTGGCTCAGTAGTTAGGCGTCTGCCTTCTGCTCGGGTCACGGTCCTTGAGTCCTGGGAACCTGCTTTGCCCTCTCTCTCTGCCCCTTCCCCCTGCTCATACTCTCTTTCAAATAAATAAATAAAATCTTTTAAAAAAAAAGTGAATGCTTGGTAAGAGAACCTGAAAAGGAAAAAACTTGATACAGAATCCCTGTGCATTTCCTCACCTGTTTATCACCTTTACAGCTGAGACATCTGATACTGCTTGCGGAGCTCTGAGCCGCTAAGGACCACTTTTGGTCCAAATCTTACTTATGACTCACCCTGGTACAAGACAATACCACTGCAAAGCTCTCTCTTCAAATGGCTTAATGGCTTACAGATGGCAAAGGGTACCTACCTCTGTGACTGGACAACACAGAAGGCTAGATTCTGAAATTCAGAATCAACAAGAGGAACAGAGAAAATACTTACATAAGGTATATGTTATGGTGACTACAGACTCCAATTTACACTAGCACCATACAACCAAAATGACAAAACACAACACAATGGGAAGAAATTATCTCACAGTAACTGTTCTGCTAGAATGGGGGCTAGCTGAATAGCCATTTACATCAAACTTTTAGGGCAGGGGATGGGCTAAATAAATTGATGCGTATTAAGGAGGGCACTTTTGATGAGCACTGGGTGTTACACTAAGTGATGAATCACTAGATTCTGCTCCTGAAACCAATGTTACACTGTATGTTAACTACAATTTAAATAAAAATTTGAAAATAAAAAATAAAACCAGTTTTGCACACAGGAAGAAGTTGGATATGCTAGCACATGTGACACCAATGAGTCTTCCCTTTAAACTGTTTCTATCTCCTAAGGATTTTGCTTTGTTATCCTTCCTACTGCCTAGGAACTAAGACCCCTTTCAGGGAGATGGGCAATATGACATGTCATCCATGAATGGTCTGTTAACAACATGAGCCAAAACAGGCAAGAAGCCTGCCTTGTAAAACAGATTTTCAATTTGATCACAAGAACCAAGAAACGGGATTTCAGCTAGAAAAGTATGTACACCTTGCTCAGCCCAATACTCATTATTGAGGAAATTAAAAAAAAAAAATGCTCAGCTGCAGACTTACTCTAAATTTGTATTAGTTCTGAAAATAAGACTCACATGACCCTACTTATGAAACACACTTTGCCGTTACAATTCGTAAGACGTGCTCTATTAGAAATTCTAATACCATACCCTCCTCCAAACCCCTCTTTATGGTTCAAGTATTGCTACCCCAAGTGTTTGTTATGTTTTCCTCCATCCTGAACGGTAACCACAAGCTATCTATTATCTGCATTCAATTCCAGCGTTTCATCATAGCATTGGTGCATGAGAAACAATTCAATCAACTATAAGCAATGTATGAGCTCTGCTTTTACAGATATTTGTCCTCATCTCCTGCCTCCCTCCTCCCACACCAACTGGATCTCCCCTTCCTATAATTCAGGCCTGCCAATATCATCTTAGTTCTCAAAGATAACAGAACCAAAGACTTCTGGAAAATTTCAATCTACAAACACAGGTAATAGCTATGGAAGTCATATGCTTTTAAAACTAGATAAAGGGATGCAGCAAGTGATCAGATTTCCACCACTCATCTTGGTGAGATGGGACCCAGAGGGACCCATCCCTGCTGACACCAACCATTCTAACCGGTAGTCTACCAACACACGAGCTGCCCACGGTAGAACACCGCAGACTGCAGGGCATTTGGAGGCTACGTAGCCCCAAGTTCCTAGAACAGGAACCGAGGCTTGGAAGAAGGTCAGCGCAGCGCACTCAGCGAATGGATAAACTGAATCATCACTTCACAAAGCTGCAAGCCTATGAACTAGTCAAATTCCAACAAGGAACCAGAAAGATTAAGTTGAATTACTGGCTTAAATACATTAATTTCAAGAAATCCATCTATATGCCAGATACCTGAAGTATTTTCAAATAAGCTCACAAAACAAATAGGTTTAACTATATGATCTGTAATGATCTTGTAGCACAGAACTTTTACCAGGAAGCAATAAACCAACACTACATAGGAAGCAGCTCCAACAAATCCATTCAGAGCTCAAGTCCTTTGCCTCCCCACCAAGGCTGCTCCCAGCAGTTTCCTGGTCTATCAAGTCCAAGGCCCTCTGAAACAAACCTATTTTACACACTAGTTATGTTGATGAGGGTGTTTAGAAACATTAACCACCATGCTCGCTTAGGCAGCACATATACTAGAAATATTCACCGCCTGATCCTCATGAACTTATTTTATGATCAACCCAAGATGAAATACACATAGGTTTGAGAATAAAATTTACCTTTACCACCAATGAAGTGGTTCAGCAACATGTACAGAGAACTGTCTGAAGTTAAGCTTGTGTCATCTAAATTTGAGACACAAATGGTAGCATACAAAGAGAAGGCAGCCTGCTTCGTGGTGGTATTTCTTCTGCTTTGAGTCAGAGGTAAGGCACATTTCCCAGATCATTCAGATGCAAAGATTGCAATACCAGCTTTTTAAAATTTTATCATTTACCAGCTCTCTGTATCCATCAGCACAATGTTCAAGCTTTGTAGTGCTCTCCGTGAAAGGCCAAGCCAAAGCCTTGGAAGTTGGTGACATCTGCATTTGTACTCTTCACAATTTACACGGACTAGAATGAAAACTTACGAGTCTGCCCCATCAAAACAAGTAAACCATAAGCTCTTCGGGCAGAAAATGCACACCCCAGGTTAACGTAAGCAATTATCTTGAGAAAATTACCCTTTCTCTCCAGACCATAGTAGTACTTTAAAAAATTACACCAAATTTGTGAAAGGAAAAGCAGGAGGGAATCAAGCCAAGGACCCAATTTCTAAAGTGAAGAAGTTCAGTCATTTCTCTGCTCCTCCAACTACAACTTACACACTCCCCCCTGTGGTATTTATGGTTTGCATTTGGGGTGTGAAACAGCTGATGATTTCCACATTCCTCTTTTGGGGGAAGATCTCTTTTTAAGAGTTAACTCATTGGCCAATTATAAATAGGTGTTAAGAGGTAAAGAAATAGCTTTTTGGAAAGCTAGATCATGCAGAAAAACTTCAATTTATACTTGTGAGAAGTTTGCCACATTCATGTGAGACAAGATGTCCTGCAGCTGTCTTCCTGCCGTTTCAAAAAGTAAAGGCAGAATTTTACAAAGCTCTGAAATACTTTCCTCAAAAGAACTGGGTTCATTAGAAGTTAGGTCGTTTCCTTAAATACTGCCTAACTTCACTGTATGAGCTTTTCACCACTGGTTATTTGAAGCATTTGGAGTACTAACCTAAAGAACTACTCTTGCCTAATTTCCTCAAGCACTCAGGCCCTGACAAAGCAAGATGTTCAAAAAGCAGGATTTTACACCAGTTCTACCCACAGCACGCTTCTCCGTGAGCTTGCATCTCGGCCCACAATGCTCCGTGAGTGCTGTGTCAGAGCCTCAGCAGCCTCAGGTTTCCGAAGTGGCACTGAACTCCACCATGGTAAACACAGCTGCCCCTGTAACCTTCAATTGCCCAGAACCTGCTGAAGAAAACCATCTTTTACCATCTTTTGATATGGTTCCTCAATACTGGTAAGAAAGCTAATTCCAAAGATGGTCAACAATGCTTATGTTTTTATACAGCATATTATTTCCTTAGGATTTATCAATCCTAGATCTGACAAAATCTGAAATGGGCTTACTATATATTAACCTCTGTAACACAACCTGACCCACACATACCACACATTTTAGGGAGAAAAGTTACGAAGTGATTCTCAAGGGACCTTTGACAATGCGTAATTTTACTCTCACTACTGGAGGGAAGGGAGCGATCACCTAATAGAGGCCAGGAATACTGATGAACACGCTACAATGCACAGGACAGTTCACCGCAACAAAAAATTATCAAGCAAAAAATGTCCACAGTATTTAGATTGAGAAATCCTGCTTTAAACTAAAGCTCTAGGGCGCCTGGGTGGCTCAGTCATTAAGCGTCTGCTTCGGCTCAGGTCATGATCCCAGGGTCCTGGGATCGAGTCCCACATCGGGCTCCCTGCTCAGCGGGAAGCCTGCTTCTCCCTCTCCCACTCCCCCTGCTTGTGTTCCTGCTCTCGCTGTCTCTCTCTCTGTCAAATAAATAAATAAAATCTTTAAATAAAATAAAATAAAATAAAGCTCTATATTAGATGGTTAGGTCTCACCAAATGAGAATCTCAAAGTGTAGAAAATTCTCCCCTGGCCACTTTTTCCTCACAGCCAAAAACAAAATGTGAGCAGATTATGACCTGCCAAAGTAGTATTCACAAATAAGGATCCTCAGACACAGTGTACAAGTTACTGATCCAGAACTAAGGTTTGGGCAGCTCTGATTAAGTCACACTTCTGGCATGTAGAAAATTAGGAGAAAAATGAAGTCAACCATTTAGTATAAACTTCAGTCCACAAAAATTAGTAAATTTGGACTTGCTGTAGTATTGTTAAAAGTTCAAGATTGTTCCTATAACAAATTGTAGGTCACTCTTCATTCAAGCTGAAAGAGAATAGTGTCCCCACAACTTCCACAAACAAATAAAATCTTTAAAAAACAACCAAAACACACAGGGCGCCTGGGTAGCAGTCTGTTAAGCATCTGACTCTTGGTTTCAGCTCAGGTCATGATCTCAGGGTCCTGGGATTGCACCCCCCAGTCAGGCTCCACTCAGGTTCCACGTTGCGTGGAGCCTGCTAAGGTTCTATCTCTACCTTCCCCTCTGCCCCTCCCACTCGTGCTGTCTCCAAAATAAATAAAATCCTTAAATAAGTAAAATAAAAACAACTAGTTGCAAACCAGCACCATAAACATTAATGACTGGCTGAGGAGACCCCATTCAACCAAATTCCACATAACCAACTAGTTAAGGGCCAAGCTGTAATGGCGGTAGACGGGGAGGAGTATCACCTCACAGCTTTTATGTGTTAAACTTAACTACACTCTAGTAGCAATTTATCATTTAAAAAAAAGTCCAAGAGGCAATCAGGACCCACAATTCAATTTACCATAGGTTTGCTAGACTAACAGGAATGAGACTCATCAACTTAGAGATACACAATGACACTCTAAGTAGAAACTCAAAAACATGCTGCCCACCTATTTTAATGACTTTTTGGCAAAGGGAAGGCCCAGAAAGCCTAGAAAAGCACAAAATGACTGAAGGCCAGGGTAACTAATTTGCAAAAACAAGGTCCTGCATAATCTCCAATTAGTTTCGCCTACCCATGAAAAACGCCAAGACACCAGAGAACTCTGGAGGAATGGGGAATCTCAGTACTAGTTTATCATGACGATAAGGCCTAAAATGGGTTAATATTTTAACCCTTTGAGGAGCTAGACTTGGTAAAACCTTACTTTTCTAAAGATCAAAATACAATCTTTCCTACCACTAAAGTGGAGTTAAAAAAACAAAATTATTCATGTATCTCTTTTCCTCAACTGCTTTCTGGGAAAGGAGACAAATCCCAACACCCTCAACTAACGGATGTAACTAAACGGAAATATCAGGCTACCAGATACAAACCAATACTCCTTTTAGTTTTGCTGACCAAGCTGAAAAAAGTACTTGCTGCATGAGCATTCAAAATCCTCAAGAGTCAATTACATTCCCTACTTTATTAGTGGATCTAAACCCCATGAACCCCATCCTCATGTAAATCCGTAAGTATATGGGAGGTTTACACTTAAAACATTTTCTGTAAAAATGTAAAATACTTCACTTGACTATAAAAGCTGTATTATGGCAAGAAAATAGTTTGCCCAAGATTTGACTTTCTGTTATTTCACATTTGTCCCAAACTCCCTTTTGCTTAACAGTGAAAACCACCTAGACTCAATCCACAGCACAGGGCTAGCATCACAGACATAAGAAAGCAAAATGAGGGTGCCTGGGTGGCTCAGCCGGTTAAGCGTCTGCCTTCGGCTCAGGTCATGATCCCAGGGTCCCAGCGAGTCCCACATCGGGCTCCCTGCTCAGCGGAGGGCCTGTTCACTTTCTCCCTCTGCCCCCCCCCCTTGCCTGTGGCTTCCTCAAATAAAAATCTTAAAAAAAAAAGGGGGGGGGGGAGTAAAACAAAGCCATGAGTAAGAGTACTATTTTATTAAGTTTTTTTATTTCCTGATTTCTGTAACTTAATAATGCTGTATAATCCTTTCCTGTATCCACTAAAACTGGCAGGGAATAGCCTTTATAATCCTCCAATTCTACTGGAGCTCAGAGTGGTGGGAAAATTACTTTAAAAGCCCGCTACAATATAGTGCAGTAACATAAGGTCAGTTGAAGGAGTTAAGTCCTTTTAAATAGCTGTATAAAACAGATTCTGGATCAAGAGAGGAGGTACCAGATTGGGGGGAGGGGGTCGTCAAATTGCTGTCAAAATTCCTATTCAGCATCTAAACTTCTTCAGAGAAAACTATGTCTATAGTATTCTAAAAAGAATCATGACCAAGCTCCCACTTTGTTTAGTTAAATAAAACACTTCAACTCTCAAAAAAAAAAAAAAATACCCCAATCAAGAACCCTACCTCACACACAAAGTTGCATTTCAATAACTAACGTAGCAATGATACCCTTGTTGGAAGAATCCAGCTAGCTGTGTGTTAACTTCTGTACTTCCTAGATGAAGAAAAGTCTCTCCACACGTGCTGTGTGTGGATCAAAGGATGCCTTTGACTTCTAAGTAGATGGAACTCTGTAAGATGCCCTCCAGGTTACTTACATTTGAGAGAGCTTTGTATTCTTAAATTTTTTTAATTTTCTGTCAGAAAAACTTTCACGATGATGATTCTGCACATAATCTTGTGGCTCGTACCCACCTCTATGAATTGCGAAACTAACAAGTGTAAACGACCAATGAAAGATAACCTGAACTTACTACATTAGTTTTCTTTTAGACCTCAAGATTTAAGGGGCATAGGGCTAGCTTACATAAACACAAAAGTTTTTGGAAGGAAAAACTAAGTTTAACAAGTATTTGAGTACCTACTAAAAAATGACAAAATTCCCGCAGTGACGCATTTGGCGTTTACAAAGTTCTAAAGAACATGCTTCAGATTTGACTTGATGGAATTTCCCCAGTATATGGGCCAAAAAGCTTTCCCAAAAGGGGGGGGGGTGCAGTTCGAAGGCAACAAAACCAAAATATGCCATTTACTGCATAAGTGGGTGTCACATTCACCGTCAAATCTTTACAAAGCCAGAGGAGTTTTCACAACTTTTCACGTGAGAGTACTTTTCGAGTCTCCAGAGAGAAGCTCCAGAGACTCGCCGCGCGCCCTCGGTACCGGACACCCGGACGCGTGCTACCAGGACCGGTCCCGCGATGCTCGCTCTCGCCTCGGGTCCGCGGCCCTCAAAGAGGAGGGAGCAAAGGGCGCGCGGGGTCCGGCGGGTGCCTCCGCGTGGCGGGGGGGGGGGTGGATTTTGCGGGGAAACAGAGCTGCAGGAGCGGCCCCCGAGGAATAGGGGAAGGAATGTGGGGCTCCGGGAGGTCGGCGGGGCCTCCCGTCCTGGAGCATGAGGGCGAGGAGGGCCTCACCTTGCTGCAGTCCTCCTCCTGCTGCTGCAGCAACTCGGGAACCGCGGCCATGGCGACGCGGGCCTCGAGCGGGGGCCTTCCGGCTGTGCGGGGAAAGAAGAGGCTGGGCCGCCACCGCCTCCGGGGCGCCTCTCAGGGGCGGCCGCGGCCCCGCCTCCGCCAGCCTCCCTGCCCGACGGCGGCGGGAGGCCTCCGGACTCCGCCACCATCCCAGCAGCCCCGGGAAAGGCCAGCGGCGCGCCACGTGCTCCCCCAGAGCGGCCTCCCCCGTCCCCGCTGCCGTCCATCTTGGAGCCGGGCAAAAAAGCTACGCGTGGCCTACCCTCGCTCCGGGCCACGCGGAAACGGCCGACCGCAGGGCCGCGACAAGGACTCGGAGCAACGGGTACTCTCAGCAACGCGCGTCTCAAGAAATCACACGCTCTTGCGCGGGGCAATTTATTACTCAGCCAGAGTCCAAGATGGCGACAGGCTGTGACGTAAACAAGATATCGTGAGAGCGTAAGGGCGCGATTTGGAGGAGCCCGCGCTAACGCCTGAGGGGAGGGACTCCCCAAGGATCTCGGGAGTGTCTGTAGCAGTGAAGGAGAGGCTAGCTGCGCCGCAGTGCATGCCGGTACCACCGCCCCTTAGGCGGAGCCTAACTCGAGATCAGAGCGCGGGACCGAGGAAAGTACGGGTCCCGAGAGGTTGTCGGCGCTCTGGAAGTTAAGTGCAGTCTGGTGGCTCCTGAGGTACCTATCCGGGCCGTGAGCTGGGCTTCTATTTAAGCCATCTCTTCCTAATCCTGACTCCCACACCAGGGGCCCCAGCCGTTCTGTCCTCACCGTGGTTCCCCACGTATGGCGGAGCGGGAGGCCCCGTTCTGGGGATCACGATGATGCGCCTCGCTGACCACCGCTTACCCGCTCTTTCCTGGTGGGACCCTTCAGTCTGTAAAACGATGTCGCAGAAGTAACCACCTTAAAGGGTGTGAGAGTTTAGTGAGAAGTCTTCTCCTGGAATACTTAGCAGGGAGCCTGGTATCTAGGGATCAGTGGTTCACCGTGACCGTCGTGGCCGGTATAGGACGAGCTGTAGCGTTCTTTCTCCGTCTCACACATGCCTCCCCTCCTAGGCTTCCCAGTTATTCGGATTGAATATTGGGGACGTCTTGCCCCAAGCTGTACTATTTCACACTTAACAAGTGCTGGTCGTTCTGGCTATTAAAGAGAGTCTTTCTTTGGAAATAGCTTTGTCCAAACATGTCGAAAAAGCTTAACGGAATGCAGGTTAATGCGCCTTATCGTACTGATGCAGCTTGCATTTCAGCCGTTCAAATATTTAATACATTGGTATCTAACTCCACTTTTCTCTTTACTAGGAGTGCAAAAATAAAAGGCCCTCAACATTGCAAGTAGCCTAGAGGGAAGTAAAAAAGCATCTAAAGATGAAGGCGTTTCACACCATCTGCAGACAGCTCAGAAGTTCAAAGGGGTTTTCTCTAGAACCAACCGCCCGTGTGGATTTTTCCACTTCCTCTTATTCTTGTAGCCGGAAGAAAAAAGTGAACCCTTATAAAGAAGTAGACCAAGAAAAGTACTCTGATTTAGTACAGTCTGTCTTGTCATCCAGAGGCCTTGCTCAGACTCCAGAATCATTGTTTGAGGAAGATAATTTACTCTATGGACCTGTGAGTAAGTGTAAGCCCCCAAAGCAAGATGAGGAAGCAAAAGCTCCACGAAACTGGTGTCCTCTCTTAATCCCAGAGAGAAGTGTAAAACCAAATGCAACAAGTACTCCTACAGTTCCTTTGAGAATCCCTTTGCAAAGAAATACCATACCAAGTGTGACCAGGATCCTTCAGCAGACCATGACATCAGAACAGATTTTCTACTTGGAGAGGTGGAAACAGCGGATGATTCTGGAACTGGGAGAGGATGGCTTTGCCGAATATTCTTCAAGTAATTTTTTCAATCCTGGTTCTGTATGGTGACTGTGTTTTCTAGAATATAGAGCAGTGTCAAAAGAGTGAGGGTGTTTTTGACCTGAACTAGTGAGGCACTGCTTTCAAGTGATAATTAGCATCAAATAGCAGTTTGTGTATTAACTCAATCATCATAACAACCCTATGCAGCATATATACTATTATTCTCATTTCACAGATGAAACTGAAGCACAGAGAGCAAGTAGTTTGGCTAAATGATGTAGAAAATTCTTTCATAAGCTACAAACTTAAGTATTAAAGTTGCCTGTTTTCTTTGATTAAGGAAAAGAATCAGTCACCTGATAATGGAATTCTATTTGTTTGCTAGGCATTCTATTCAGAATGTAGTAAATACCCCTTGCTCTACTTATCCTTATTGACATGTAAATTTAAAGACTTGGAGTAAACCGGAACACGTGATTTGTATTTAGATTTTGGTAAATTGAGATAATCTGATGCTCTTGATTGGTAACAGAATAAATAAACTTTAGCTTTCAACTCCTAATTTACTGACTTCTTAGACAGGTGAGGAGAATAGCTTCCTTAAAACAGGCTCCATTCAGAAGCAAGGTGAAAGACCATTGGCACAGGTGAATTAGCTGGTCCCCATCAGGATCATATAGTTGTCTTTTATTAAAGCTAGGTTTTTTGTTGATCATTCCTTAGCCCGTGCTTCCCTAGTGGTTGGTAGAGAGCACTTTTAATTTTAAGAGTAATGCACTTATTTTGTGGCATCTTAGAAAAAACTGTGTGTGGGTAACACATTAAACGTGTCACATATATTAAGTATATAGACAGCACCTGGATATGGCAAAAAAAGGTCAAGGTCCTCGTCCTTTAGAACATTCCTCGGCTGTGTGGGGGGAGGAATAGATGTGGGAGCTGCCTTTAGGTAATAAGTAACAACACTAATAAGCTATTTGCTTTCTAAATAAGCAACATAAAATGAAATTTTTTAATGGCATCTTATGTTTTTTATTTGTACCACTAGGATTTAGAATAGACACTGTTTCCTCAGGGGAAGTTGTTTTTTATCTTCCTTAAACGTGGAATGTCATAGTTTGTGGGAATCCTGAAATCACTAAGAAAAGTAAAGGCAAAAACCTGCTAGGAGTTTGGGAATCTAGGACTTGTAGCCCTTGGCACAAAGTAAAAAAGTACTCTGGAGGCCTCCTTGATAAAGGAAAGGAATTTCTGTTGGGAATGTGAAGGTGCTCCACTATCCCAAGCAGAGATAAAACTATGGTTGTTTTCCATATAATCAGCATTGTTGATCTAGATTATTACTCTGATGTGTTTCTCAGTTAACTCAGGATCAATTTTAAGAAACAGGCAGAATCACTTTTTTTCATAAGGGGCAATCACAGGATTAGTGTCATGCTCCCCCCTACCACCAAAAAGGAAGGGAAGAAAAGAATGAAAAAGCATGTCATTGCCCACTAAATTGATTAATGGGTCAGGAGAGGCAGTTTTTTAAAATACTGTACTGAGGGGCGCCTGGGTGGCTCAGTCGTTAAGCGTCTGCCTTCGGCTCAGGTCATGATCCCAGGGTCCTGGGATCGAGCCCCGCATCGGGCTCCCTGCTCCGCGGGAAGCCTGCTTCTCCCTCTCCCACTCCCCCTGCTTGTGTTCCCTCTCTCACTGTCTCTCTCTCTGTCAAATAAATAAATAAAATCTTTATTAAAAAAATAAATAAATAAATAAATAAATAAATAAATAAATAAAATACTGTACTGATAAATTCCTTTCTGCCTGCTCTTCCAAAGGCTAGAGCATAGAGATGTGCCCAGAGCTGGCATTCTCAACTTGGTCAATTTCTCAAGCATCAGTTTACCTTTTGAAGATTGCCAAGGATAAGAAAGTCTGACTTGGATTTATATTTAAGTGTTGATCATAGTGAAAAGGGATGGGGTTTATTTTTTCCAGTTTATTGCTGCAGTGACTTTTTAATCTTAAAATATTATCCATCCTGCCAGTTTATCAGTCAGAATCTTGGAGACTCATGGATTTTTTTTAAATGCACTTTACATACTGGGACTTGAAAACATTTCACTTTCATTGGTCAATTTAATTTACTGAATGAATATTCTGACTTGATGCTATCTGCAATTAATCTTGTGCTTTTTAAAATTTACTTAGATAGGGGTGCCTAGGTGGCTCAGTCAGTTAAGGGTCTACCTTTGGCTCAGGTCATGATCCCAGAATCCTGGAATCAAGTCCCGTATCAGGCTCCCTCCTCAGTGGGGAGTGTACTTCTCCCTCTCCCTCTGCCCCTTCCCCCTGCTCATGCTTGCTCTCTCAAATAAATAAAACCCCAAAAAAATAATAAAAATAAAATTTACTTAGACAAATTCAGTCATATTTAATGTTCTGAGCCTTACAATCTAGGGGATCCTATAATCTAGATTCCCATGTTTGCTGCCTCTTTTTAATTTTTTTAATTTTTAAAATTTTTTTGTTTGCTTGCTGCCTCTTTTATGTGAAGAACCCAGCCAAGGGTTAAGTCCGCAGTGGAAAATGAATTGTTTATTTGCTTGGAAATTGATAAAGCAGTTTGTTTTCTTCCTGTTTTGACCATGTTTGTGTTCTGCTTCATTAAGCTTGTCTATAGATGAATGCTGTACTTTTACCTAGATTTTAATTCCATCTGTTCTAAAAATCTTGTAGGCCTTTCATATGCTAATAAGTCCAATTGAACCGAGTAAATTTGGAGTGTAATAGCTCAGTTCTTCAGTTGAATTTCATTTAACTCTCCCAAGTAATTTCCCAGAAGTGATTCCATTTTTTGACAGTGGTAGAACTGACCTTTCAAAATCCTGGTAAAATAGTATTTGACAAATGTAAAATATGGTTTAAAATTACCTTATTAGATCAAATTTTCCTCATTTTCTATGGGTCTATCTCTATGCATGTATATTTCCTACTGTGCTTCTGTGTATATCTAAATGATGGTCCCTGATTTTGCCTTACTCACTCTGTTGTATGATGGACTGGAATTGAACATGGACTCTGGTGCCAGGCTGCTAGTCTACCTTTTTTGCCTTGGGGCAAATTAACAGCATTGTGTAGGCCTCATTCATTAAATTGGGGGTAATGATTCTTGCTGGGTTGTTGTGTTTGAAAGTTAAATAATACTTTGAAAGCGCCAAGGCCGCTGCTTAGCACAATGCCTCCTCTTTGTTTCCTTCCCTTATCAAGGATGAAGTGAATTTGTACAATTTCTTGGATTTGTTTGTTTTCTTAACTTAAAAGTGTGTGAGGATATACAGATATCAAATCATTATGTTGTATATCTGAAACGAATACAATCTCCATTATACATCAAATTTTTCTTAAGCACATGAGGAAAATTTTCAGGACAGAGCAACTGTCTTAAGCTGTTCTAGCCCCCCCAAAAAGTGCAGAAGAGTGTTAGATATTTCCTCTTGCCCCCAAGCCCCAAAACATCCAATTTGTTTTTGATTTGTATATGCCTTGATTTTCATTCCTTACCATTCATTAAGCCTGTTAGTAAAAGGATTCTCCCACCTATATTCATTAATTCAGTGTTGGTTGTAAAAAAAAAAAAAAAACTGAACAGAAGTTACTAAAATGGATACTTAAAATCACAGTATGGTACACTAGGTGTGGTCCTATTGCCCCCAGATCTTCAATTGTAGCTTTGGCCTAATTCTACTAGAAATTCTTTATTTTAATTCATTTTATTGTTCAAACTGTTTTCGTCCCTTTGCTTTTCAAAGTGCATTTTTAGATTTCACAGGAGGCTAAAATGTGGTATCTTAGCAGTTGTCACTTAAAGGTAACTTAATATAATTTCTAATTTTATTGTCCAGAGGTTTTTTAGTACTAGCTTTGTTCTTATTTGTTTTTCTTTTTCCCCTGATTTTCTTTTCAGATATATTTTTACAAGGGAAACGGTTCCATAAAGCCTTGGAAAGGATACTTACACCCCAAAGAGACTTGAAAGAGAGTGATGAGAATCTTGAATCTGGATATATCGAAAGTGTCCAGCATATCCTGAAAGATGTCAGTGGAGTGCGAGCTCTTGAAAGCGCTGTTCAGCATGATACCTTAAAGTATGTAGGTCTACTGGACTGTGTGGCTGAATATCAGTAAGTATTAGATTTTTTTTTTTTTCCTATCAAAGTGTGGAGATAAAGTAATGCAGGTCTGTCAAACACTATTTTTTCCTCTGAACTCCTGCTTCAAGGTACAGCCCTGTGAAGTCAAAACCTCTATGATACATAAAAGAATTAGGTATGGGGCAGGAGGTAAGGACAGATATAGGAGGAAGAGCCTCATAATTCTTGTAAATCTGTGTTCCAGAATCAAAGTGTTTGGTGGAGAAAAGGTATCATTTTTCAATATCCAGCATGTTCCCCCTTCCCTACCCCCAAGCAAGCTACTAACCACTAGATCCAATTTGATGGGGCACCCAAATGGCTCAGTCGGTTAAGCGTCCAACTCTTGTTTTTGGCTCAGGTCCTGATCTCAGGGTCATGAGATCGAGCACTGGGTCAGGCTGTGCTGAGTGTGGAGTCAGCTTAAGACTCTCTCCCTCTCCCTCTGTCCTTCCCCCCCCCACCCCCGCAACTTACATGCATGCTCCCTCCCCCTCTCTCTGAAAAAAATAACTTTTAAAAAAAAAAAAAAAATCCACTTTGATTCCTGCATTTTCTTTCCCATTTCCCTAAAAATAGCACCTCGACCTGTTTGCCCTGAAAATAATTTCTTTTTCTGACTTCCAGGCCGTGTTTGACATGGATAGGAACTCTGAGCTTACTAAAGCTTCCTGTGGTTTTTAAATTGCTGCTCTGTTAACCGTTTTCCCCACTTACTCCAGATTCCCCTGCAGATACCCCTATTCCAAAAAAAGGATGTGGGCGACCCACAAGGATAGGTAAAAACCTGTAACTCTTGGGGCACCTGGGTGGCTCAGTTGGTTAAGCGTCTGCCTTCGGCTTGGGTCATGATCCTGGAGTCCTGGGATGGAGTCCCGCATCGGGCTCCCTCCTCAGCAGGGAGTATGCTTCTCCCTCTGACCCAACCCCCTCTCATGCTCTCTCTATCTCATTCTCTCTCTCAAATAAATAAAATCTTTAAAAAAAAAAAACCTGTAACTCTTGGAACTCTAGTCAAAATTTAAATTTTAAAAAATTGACAGAATATTCATTAGTCTGGAAAGTGTTCAGGCCACCCAACAGTTTTGTGCCATAATTGCCTCATATCTGAGAAGAGCCCTGGGTGCCTAGAAATTTAATAGGCTGTTTTTAGCTGCCCTTTAGTTAACCGAGGTAGCCATACAATCAATTCTGCCCAAGGCCTTCCAGAAGTTTCTGACACCAAGGGTTCCTGGGTGGCTCAGTTGGTTGGGCATCTGCCTTCAGCTCAGGTCATGATCCCAGAGTCCCTAGATAGAATCCTGAGTCGGGCTCCCTGCTTAGCAGGGAGTCTGCTTCTCCCTCTAACCCTCCCCTCTCTCGTGCTTTCTCTCTCTCTCTCTCTCTCTCTCTCTCAAATAAATAAGTAAAATCTTAAAAAAAAAAAAAAAAAAAAGTTCCTGACACCAAACACTTCACAGTGATGTCCACAGTACTGATGTTTGTTTTCTGCTCTTTAGGTGGAAAGCATCAACCATGAGAATATGCGCATTGAATATTTTTGAAAATTAAGGTTTTAGAAATTTTAAAAACATTTTTAATAGGTAATATATGTGTTTGGTTAACCCAAGCTACTAAAATAAGTCTCCCATCTCCACTTTTTCTTTAAAAAAGGTTTTTAATGTGGTAAAATATACGTAACATAAAATTTACCATAAACTTCACCATTTTTAAGTATACAGTTGAGTATCATTAAATACAGTCATAATGTTGTACAGCCGTCAACACCATCCATCTCCAGGACATGTCATCTTATAAAACTGAAATGCTGTGCCCATTAAACAGTAATCACTGTACTCTCCCCTACTTCCAGCCCCTGGCAACCACATTCTACTTTCTGTCTCTATGAATTTAACTATTCTTTCATACCTCATGTGGGTAGAATCAAAGTATTTGTCTTTTCGTGACTGACTTATCTTTATCCTTGCACTTTACACAATTTTTTTAAAGTTTTTCCTGTAAGCCAATTTGTTTATTTTGTTGTTGTTACCTGTGCCTTTGGTGTCACATCCAGTAAATCACCACCGAATCCAGTGTCATTAAGCTTGGACCCTATGTTTCTTCTAAGAGCTTTATGTAGTTTTAAATCTTACCTTTAGGTCATGGATCCATTTTGAGTTAATTTCTGTATATGGTGTTGGGTAAAAGTCCAACTTCATTCTTTTGCATGTGGATGTCCAGTTTCCCCAGTACCATTTGTTGAAAAGACTGTCCTTTCCTCATTGAATAGACTTGGCACCTTTGTCAAAAATCATGTGTATGTGAGGGTTTATTTCTGGGCTGTCTATTCATTTCCATCGGTCTGTGTGTCTGTCTTTATACAAGTACCATACTATTTTAATTATTAGAGCTTTGTAGTAAGCTTTGAAATAAGCAAGTGTGAGTCCTCCAGTTTTGTTCTTTTTCAAGGTTGTTTTGGCTTTTCAGAGTCCCTTGAGATTCCATGTGGATCCATTTAGGATGGGTTTTCAATTTGTCCAAAAATCGTCACTGAGATTTTTATAGATTGTATTAAATTTGTAGATCACTTTGGGTAAAATGAACATCTTAACAATATTAAATCTTCCAATCTGTGAACATGGGCATATTTCCATTTGGGTCTTTAATTTCTTTCAGTAATGATTTGCAGTTTTCATTGTGCAAGTCTTTAGTCTCCTTGGTTAATTCCCAAGTATTTTATTCATTTTGATATTATTATATGGAATTGTTTTTGTCATTTCCTTTCCATATTGTTCATTGTTTATGTATAAAATGCTCTTGAATTGTGTGTTGACTTTGTATCCTGCTACTTTGCTGAATTTATTTATATAGTCCTACCAGTTTTTGTGTGGATTCTTTAGAGTTTTTAACATAAAAGATCATTCATCTGTGAACAGAGATAATTTTACTTCTTCCTTTCTAGTTTGGTTGCTTTTTTATTTGTTTGTCTTGCCTAATTGCTCTGGCTAGAACATCCAGATCTGTTGAATAGAAGTGGTGAAAGCAGGCAGCCTTGCCTTGTTCCTGATCTTAGAGGAAAACCTTCCAGTCTTTCAACATTGAGTATGATGTTTGCTGTGGGCTTTTCATATATGGCTTTTACTATTTTGAGGTAGTTTTTTTTTTTTTCTATCCCTAGCTTGTTGAGTATCTTTTTCATAAAGGGTATTTCATTTTGTCAAATGCTTTTTCTTCATCAATTAAGATGATTAAGTGGTTTCCTTCATTCTGTTAATAAGGTATATCACATTGGTTGATTTTTGTGTGTTAAACCATCCTTGCATTCCAGGAATAAAGCCCACTTTGTAATGGTGTATAATTCTTTTAATATGTTGCTGAATTTGATTTGCTACTATTTTGTTGAGGATTTTTGCATCCATGTTCATAAGGATTATTATTCTGTAGTTTTCTTGTAGTGTCTTTGTCTAGCTTTGGTATCAGGGTAATGTTAGATTCATAGAATGAGTTAAGAAGAGTTCCCTACTTTTCAATTTCTTTGGAAAAGTTTTTAGCATTGGTATTAGTTATGTAAATATTTGGTGGCATTCACCCATGATGTTATCGGATCTAGAGCTTTTAGTTGCCAGGAGATTTTTGATTACTGATGAAATCTCCTTTCTAATTATAGAGCTGTTCAGATATTCTATTTCTTCAAGATTTAGTCCTGGTAGGTTTTGTGTTGTTAGGAATTTATTTCATCTAGGTTATCCAACTTTTTGGCATATGATTTTTCATAGTGCTCTCATCCTTTTTATTTCTGTAGAATTAGTAGTGATGTCCCAGTTTCATTTCTGATTTATGCAATTTGAGTCATCTTTCTTTTTTTCTAAGTCCATTTAGCTAAAGGTTGTCAATTTTGTTGATCCTTTCAAAAAACCAATGTTTATTTTCATTGATTTTTTTCCTATTGGTTTTCTATTCTGAATTTCATTTGTCTTTTCTCTAATCTCTTTTATCTCCTTCTATAAAGGTTTACTTTGGGTTTTTTTTTTTTGGCTCCTTAAGTTGTAAGGTTGGGATGTTGATTTGATTCTTCCTTGTCTTTTAATATAAGTATTTATTGTTGAATAGCTTCCTTAATACTGTTTTCACTGTGTCCTGTAAATTTTGGTATGCTGTGTTTTCATTTTTATTCACCTCTAAGTATCTTCTAATTTCCCCTGTGATTTCTTCTTCGGTTGATTATGTTAATTTCCACAAATTAGTGATTTTTTTTCCAATTTTACTTCTTTTATTGATTTCTAACTTCATCTTGTGATTGGAGAAGATACTTTGTGTGATGTCTATCTTTTTAAATATATTGAGACTTAATTTATGGCCTAATATATGGTTTGTCCTGGAAAGTGTCCTGCGTGTGCTTGAAAAGGTGTGTGTTCTGTTGTTGGGTAGAGAGTACTATATGTCCATTAGATCTAGTTGGTTTATTGTGTTGTTTTAAGTCCATTATTTCCTCACTTCCTTCTGTCTGGTTCTGCCCATTATTAAAAATAGGTATTGAAGTCTCCAACTATTATTATAGAACTGTATTTCTGGAGCACCTGGCTGGCTCATTTGGAAGAGCATGTGACTCTTGATCTCAGGGTCAGAGCCCCGTGTTGGATGTAGAGAATACTTAAATAAAAGTTAAAAAAAAAAAAGAAACAACTGTATTTCTCCCTTCAATTTTGTCAGTTTTTGCTTCATATATTTTGCTAGTCTGTTACTAGATGCATAAATGTCTATAATTGTTATATCTTCTTGATGTATCGAACCTTTTATTAATATGTAATGTCTTTCTTTGTCTTTTCTTTTTCTATTTAAAGACTATTTTATCTGCTATTAGAGCCACCTTTGCTCTCTTTTGGTTATTATTTGCATGGAATATCTTTTTCTATCTTTTCACATTCAGCCTATTTGTGTCTTTGAGTATACAGTGAGTCTCTTGTAGACTGCATATAATTGAATCATGTGTTTTATCCATTCTGCCAGTCTCTGTCTTTTGATTGGACAGTTTAATCCATTTACATTTAAATTAGTTACTGATAAGGGGAGACTGCTGTCATTTTATTTATTTTCTATAGGCATTGTAGCTTTTTTGTCTTATTTCCTGTATGTTACTGTCTTTTTTGTGTTTTGTTTTCCTTTTTTGTAGTGAAACATTTCAATTTCTCATTCCCTTTTGTGTATATTCTATAGCTATTTTCCTTGTGATTACCATAGGGATTACATTTAACATCCCAGTTATAACACTCTAATTTGAATTTGTACCAACTTAACTACAATGACATACGAAGACTGCTCCTTCACAACTCTATCCCTGTCCCTTTCAGTTGTTGATGTCACAAAATTGTCTTTATATATTATGTGCCTCAAAACATAAACTAATAATTTTTTTTAGGTTTAGGTTTATTAATCTCTTAAATTATGTAGAAAACAACCCACTCACCCATCCATGGGCCCCTCCCTCTTTGCTGCATGCAGTCTCTGGCACCTGAGGTGCATGGCTCATTGCCAGCAACAGGATGCTACTGGCAGGTTAAGGTTAAGAGTTAGAAAGGGAGTCAGTATATCTTTAAAAGTCTTGCAGAAGTGGCAGGATTGCTTGGTGGATCCAATAGAATGTGTAGTATTGTGGATTTACAAATAGAAGGAAATGTGACTGTGGAGCAACTGAGACAAAAGGAAATGGCCAACTTGGAGCATGAATGAGAACTAGCTCTGATGGGGCAGGAAATGATGGAGAGACCCAAGTCAGAGGAGCTCCCGTTTCAACAGCAACAGCTAATATTCCAGCTAGAGTTGGAAATGCAAGAAAAAGGTTAGGAGAACTGCAGAGAGCTCAAGAACAATCAGAGAATGAGATGAGTGGGGCAACTGGGTGGCTCAGCCAGTTAAGCGTCTACCTTCCACTTAGGTCATGATCTTAGGGTTCTAGGATCGAGCCAGCATCTGGCTCCCTGCTCCTCCGGGGAGTCTGCTTCTCCCTCTCCCTCTACCCTTCCCACACACATCCCCATCCCATCTCCCCCCCCCCCCCCCCCCCCCTTTTGTCCTAACCTTGTCTAAAAAAAAAAAAATCTTTAAAAAAAAAAAAGGGGGGGGAGATGAGAATGAGTATAAGAAATAAGGGTGAAGATGTTTCCCATTCAGAGGATACAGCAGCAGACTCAGGCAAGACACTAGTTGAAATTAGTGCTCTGTATGGGGCAGCTCACTTGAGCAGAGTGGAAGAACATGATGAACCAGTGCTATCTGATGTTTCATTAAACATTGATCAAGATTTGTATGATCAACCAACCTAAGAGCAATAATTTTTTATGCTTGTTTCAAGTTTACAAAAAAAAAAAAACTGTAGAAGACAAAAAGTGGAGTTACAAATCATTGTTATAAGAATGCTTGCTTTTGGGCGCCTGGGTGGCTCAGTTGTTTAAGCAACTGCCTTCGGCTCAGGTCATGATCCTGGAGTCCCAGGATCAGTCCCATATCAAGCTCCCTGCTGAGCAGGGAGTCTGCTTCTCCCTCTGACCCTCTTCCCTCTCGTGCTCTCTCTCTCATTCTCTCTCTCTCAAATAAATAAATAAAATCTAAAAAAAAAAAAAGAATGCTTGCTTTTATAATCGCCCATGTATTTACCTTTATTGAGGTCTTTGGGCATCTTTAAGACTAAAAAAGTCTTTGTCTAGTAGAACTGCCATCACATCTTTTTCAGGGACAGTTTCTGTTTATTTTTTTCCTTTGAATGGGCCATATTCTCCTGTTTCTTTGTATACCTTGTGATTTTTGTTGTTCTTGAAAACTGGATATCTGAATCTAACATGTAACTCTGGAAATCAGGTTCTCCCTCTACCACAGGGTTTGTTGGACTTTGTTCATTGTGGGATTTTTTTGGGGGTTTTGTGGGTTTTTTAAATTTTCTTTTTTTAAAAGATTTTATTTATTTATTTCACAGGGGGGCGCGGAGAGAACAAGCAGGGGGAGTGGCAGGCAGAGGAAGAAGCAGACTCCCTGCAAAGCAGGAAGCCCAATGTGGGGCTAGATCCCAGAACCCTGAGATCATGACCTGAGCCTAAGGCAGACACTTAACTGACTGAGCCACCCAGGCGCCCCTGTTCATTGTTTTTGTTTGGGGTTTTGTTACTGTTCTTGTAGGCTATCTCTGTGCTAAGGATCAGCCTGAAGTATAAACTTAAGGTCTTCTCAAGTCTTTTCTGAGCCTGTGCCCTTCCCTGGACATGCACAGTCACTTTCTAATTTTCCCCATAGATGCAGTTGCTTTGGGATGTTGTAGTCTTTAGTATCTAATTCCCAAAAGGGGAAAAAGAGAAGAATGAGGGGTTGGAAAAAATGGGCATCGGCCCTTTAAGTCCTCTGGAAGTCATTCAGTTGGAGGGTGAGGGGCTTGTGGCAGTGGGGGGAGGTGCAGTAACAATGGCCACCCTGCTCTTGTCTTCACCTCTGTGACCAGTGATCAGTGATGAGAGCACAGATCCCTGACATTTGGAGAATGGGGCCCTTTTTGTCCACTCATTCCCACAAGCTGTGTACCGTGCTATTCCAAGATCATGTGTATAGCTGCCTGCCCCATGAGAAGGAGTGGGGGGATGGGTAGCTGTTAAGAGCCGAAATTGACCAAAATTAACCAGTTTACCATCTAAGCCTTCAGTAGGCTCTAGATATCCAATAATTATATCAGACAGATTCTGCCATTGCAATTGTTGTCTAGGTGGGCCTACAGATTTCTGGTGCTTCCTACTCTTCCATTTTCCCAGAATCCTCCACCCCCACTCTGGTTTTAAGCTCTTGTGACCCTGGGGCGCCTGGGTAGCTCAGTTGGTTAAGCATCTGGCTCTTGATTTTGGCTCAGGTCTCGATGTCAGGGTCGTGAGATCAAGCATGGGGCTCCATGCTGGTCCCATCTAAAGCAGGCTCTTAGATTTCCTCTCTCTCTCTCTCTCTCTCTCTCTCCCTGCCCCCCCACCCATTCCTCCCTCCCTCCCTCCCTTCCTCTCTCTTTCCCTCCCTCTCCCTCTCTAAAGATAGATAAAGTTCTTGTGGTCCTGAGGTATTTTATGACTGTATTTATAATCATTTGTCTCCACCCCCACTTACTAACACAAAGTGCCAATCCCTGCTCTTTTTCATTCTGAAAATATTTTAGAGATCTTCCCTTATTAGTTTATGTAGATCTGCAACATCCTTTTCTCTTTTAATAATTCTCCACCACTCAGAATTAACAGTTATTAACACTTTGTCACATCTGCTTCCGATTTTTTTTTTAAATATACCATAAATTAAGCTCACATCACCTGTAACCACATCTTCCCTCCTCTCAGTCCCCTGGCCAAAGACAATCACTGTGAGACGTTTGCTACTGTGTCCTAGGCTACTTCCACTACTACTTAACACACCCACCATACTGGATAGTGCATATCCAACACATTGCCAGTGTGCTTTCTACATACATACACAACACTGTGTATAGTACACATACACAGAATACCATGTATTGTTACCTCCATGTCTGTGAGAGTCACAATATATAGAAATTTCTACGTACATAGTATCACAAAGCTGGTAAGATATTAGGCTCTGGAGCCAGGCTGGCTGGGTTTGGTTTCTGGCTTTTCATCTTAACCTTAGGCTAGTTAGCCTCTCTGTACTTCTATTTGTTCATCTGTAAAATAAGACAAAAGGACTTACCTTATAGAGTTGTTATAGAGATTAAATGAGACATTCTCTGTATAGTACTTAAAATGCAAACTACTCAATAAATGTTAGCATGATGATTTTGATCTTGTTCTCTCTTTTAACTGTTGTTTGGTATTCCTTTGTATTTTTTTTTTTTAAAGATTTTATTTATTTATTTGACAGAGAGACACAGCGAGAGAGGGAACACAAGCAGGGGGAGTGGGAGAGGGAGAAGCAGGCTTCCCGCAGAGCAGAGAGCCCAATGTGGGGCTCGACCCAAGGACCCTGGAATCATGACCTGAGCCAAAGGTAGACGCTTAATGACTGAGCCACCCAGGCGCCCCTGGTAGTCCTTTGTATTAATGAAGCACATCCATTTCCCTTTTGGGAACATTCAGGTTATTTCTAGTTTTTCATAATTACAAATTGCAGCAGTGTACGGGTCTCCTTGTATACGGCTGTGAGGTTCACTTGTTGGTTTGTTTTCATGGATCATATATATAGTTTGAATAAATTCAGTTGGTCTGAAGTAGGCCTGGATATGAATATTTAGATTTTCCAGGCACTTGTCACTCGCACCCAGGGTATCAAACCATTGCTCTCCAGTGCATACCGAAAAGGGAAATTGCTGGCTTAAAGGGTACAGGCATTTTCAGTTGTCCCAGGTGTGAGTGTGCTTTGTGCACACCTTTAATGACACAGTATTAGACACAATTGATTAACATTGTCTCTCGTGGTTTCAGTCTGCATTTCACTTAAGTTAGGCTGAGCATCTTTTCATTTGTTGTGAACTGTCTTCGTGTAGTTTTAATTTAGGTTTATACTACTAAAAATCTCTTTTCCACATTATTAAGTTCTGCAAGTTATAGTATGTTGCAAGAAACAGTGGTCCATGTCGGAAATCTTTATTTTAGGGTATTTTGATTTATTCCAGGTTGAGAACTGGGAAGCCCCCTGGCGATACTGGGGCCCTCTCTTCATTTGCATAGATTATAATTGTTTTGTAATATTGCAAAGTTTGACAGAGGCAGTAAAACTACCTCTAGACCTGCACTGTCCAAGAGAGTACCCACTAGCCACATATGACCATTAAATACTTGAGTGTGGCCAATCTAAAGTGAGGTATGCTATAAATATACTACTAAGTAGGTTTCAGTGACTTAGTACAAAACAGAATGTAAAGTATCCCATTAATAACTTCTTTATATTACATAATGAAATGATAATATTTTGGGTATGTTTGGGTTAAATAAAATATTAAAATTTCACCTGTATTTTCTTTTTTGATATGGTTACTAGAAAATTTGAAATAACATATATAGCTTGCATTTTATTTCTTTTAGTGCTACCCTAGGTTGACTTTATGAGTACCTTGCATAAGTTATAACTCTAGAGCTATGGCAACGGGTGGGTAACATGCATACTTTGTACAAAATCTCCCTCTAAACTGCTGGTCTTGAAATTGAAGTTCATGAAAGACAGAATGAACCAGTTATCAGTCTGCTCACCCTGTGATCCTTCTGATATCTGCACTTGGCAAGTATAAAATCCCATCAGGAGAGGAGTGATAGGAAGGAATGTACTGGTTATTTGACTTTTTTAAAGTGGCAGGAATTTTTTTATTTTTCCAATATCCCTAATAGTAAGACACCTACCCTGTGTGTAAACTTTCAGGGTAGGGACCAAGTCTTATTTGTATTTCTGCATATAATTGGTGCCTATTAAATACTGATAGATCTGAACCCCAGCTTTGGTTTCTGAGCAAGAGAATTTCTGGAGCACCATGATGCTTTTGTCATTTATGACGGGGACTTTGCTTCTGGTCTGTTGTGGTTCATCCTGATAGATATTTGAAATAAGATCAACTAAGATAGTGATAGACATAGTTTCAATTCCCGTGTCAACTGTTAAACAAGGCCATGGAGGTCCAAAGGACTTTGGAGAAAGTTTAGAAACTGGAACTGTGGGAAAGTTCCCCAGCACTTCTGTATGGGTCTGCACCTGTAACTCTCACCAGTGTGCTTCCGGAAGCATTTCCCATCATGCCCCTGACAGGCCTGTTACTGACCTGAACGTAGGAATCAAAGGAAAGAGAACATCACACTTCTCTGATTCCCAGAAGTAAAGCTCAGAGGAGCCGTCTTTTTGGAAAGTGGAGAATAGAAGCAACAATCATTGAGTGATAAGGAGTAAACCATACCTAAGAAGAGGCTCAACCTCTTACAGTTTCTCAGTTTGAACTATTAACTACGAAGACTTCCTTTGGTTTCTCTTTAGGGGCAAGCTGTGTGTGATTGATTGGAAGACATCGGAGAAACCGAAACCTTATATTCGAAATACATTTGACAACCCGCTGCAGGTTGTGGCCTATGTTGGTGCCATAAATAATGATGTCAACTATAGCTTTCAGGTTCAGTGTGGCTTAATTGTGGTGGCCTACAAAGATGGATCCCCTGCCCATCCACATTTCATGGACACTGAGCTCTGTTCCCAGTACTGGGCCAAGTGGCTTCTTCGACTAGAAGAATATACAAAGAAGGAAAAGAACCAGAATATTCAGAAACCAGACTAGGGGACAGAATGATGTCTGGGAACACTCACTAGTTCCTCACAGTTTGGGAAGATCTATTGCTGTTTACGGTAGAGATGCCACAGGATCTGAGCTACATAACCCAAGTGGAAGTATTTGTTGAAATGTATTACAACTAAAAAGATCAAAAAGCCAGAAAAGTTTAGATTTTAAGGGTTGGACTTGAGCACATAAAAGAAGCACAAGTAAGCATGGTC
The DNA here is from genome assembly GCF_002201575.2 of Neomonachus schauinslandi. Classification (NCBI taxonomy): domain Eukaryota; kingdom Metazoa; phylum Chordata; class Mammalia; order Carnivora; family Phocidae; genus Neomonachus; species Neomonachus schauinslandi. The sequence continues at coordinate 95,222,796 of NC_058412.1, read as the reverse complement.
TATCATTTACCTGCAAAAGGGAAGCAGGATTCACACAGCATTGGTGGCTCTTGGGGTCCCCTGTAGAACTTTCTGTATCCCGAGCAGGATGCCCAGTCCTTGAATTAAGATTGGTGGGCGTGGTGCTTGGTGTGCGGGAAGTTCCCCAGGGTACCCCAGGAGGGAAGGGGTCACATGCCCCCACGGTGTGTGTGGTGGGAGAAATCGCATCGGCCAACTCCTACTGCCAACATGGTTTCCTAAAACTGGTTTTATATATAAGTTGAGGTTTTCTATATATTTCACTTGGGGGAAAAATCTTCCATTTAACATTTCTGAAAAAATTTATTTTTTTCATATTTAATGTGATTCCTTAGCCTCAAGTAAACATTGCTCTCTGGAAAGATGGAGCATTTTCACATGGTTGATAATCCCCCTTAGCATACCAGTAAATAACCCCCAGGAGTAGCCAGACCCCAGTCTGAGATTCATAACCATGGATATTTTAGTAGCTCTGTTCTGGTTTGAGTCAATGAACCATGCACATAAAGAAAAAGTATCATTTGTGAGATTCTTCAGCTAGGGGGAACAGTAATTTTTGTGTGTTTGATAAGTAATAAAAAGTACTAGCTTTCAATGGGATCGGGAAACTTAAATGCCCGCTATAGCTTTGGGGGAAGGCTCCTTATTTTATGGAATGGGATAGCATTTAAGTTACAATTGTGGTCTTAAAATAGTAAGGTGCTACAATTAGTTTTTTTCTTTACTTAGCCATTAATTATAAGAAATAAAATATAATATGTGAGTAAAGTAATGAGACTGTTGGTTCTGTTTCTTTTTATTTAGATTTATGTGTTTATAGAGAATTTTGTAAACCTGGAAATTGTTTAGATTTTGTATTTAGAAGTTCAGAATTCACAGTATTGCCACTGGCCCAGTAGCTTTGGTGTGAGTTCTACGTAAGTGCGAACAAGAAGGAGGCGTCCTTTGCCATGGTCACCTGGCAAGGAAAGTAAGCTTCAGGTAGGAAGGAGCAGGATTGCAGGGGACCTTTCACTGATTACACCTCTCCATTCTCTTCAAGCAGCAGATATTCACGTAGCCTGTCATTTCCAAACTCAAAAATCAAGTGAGATCATTCAAAGTTGTAAGAGCAGATTTTTCCACACTGCTTTAATAAGCCTCCCTCCAGAACTTAGGAGACTAGGCCCAGCAAGACTGCATTTTAATACAGTTCTCTAGCGTTCATAGAAATATACCTTGGACCTGTCTTGCACCGACTTGCCCAAGCTAATGGCATGCAAGACCCTCAGAGTCTGACCAGGCAGACGTTGTACGAGAACAACCAAAGTTAATCCCTGGGCAGGCTTCCCAGAAAGACAAGAACACACCGGTTTCTCACTACAATCCTGATATTCCTCAGATCTCACCAATTAAAGAAGTCTCAATCCTCTTGAGAGGGAAATGTCAATGAAAAGTTTTTTCCCTGCTAAGGCATAGAAGGAGAAAGCCAAGTCTGAGTTTCTAAATGAGACAACTTTTCAAGAATTAGCATGTATGTTACTAAATTGTGGGTACCACGTGTTCTTCTAAGTGATATGGCATATTAAACTCCAGTGAAATGAAACAAGATTTGTGATGAGGGATTCTCTAAATGAGGATAATTAAAATATTTTTTTAAATTTTTATTTATTTGAGGGATGCCTGGGTGGCTCAGTTAAGCGTCTGCCTTTGGCTCAGGTCATGATCCCGGGTCCTGGGATCAAGTCCTGCATCGGGCGCCTTGCTCAGCGGGAGCCTGCTGCTTCTGCCTGCCACTCTCTCTGCTATGTGCGCTCTCTCTCTCTCTCTGGCAAATAAATAACCTTTAAAATAAAATTTTTAATTATTTATTTGAGAGAGAGAGCACGGGGAGGGAGAGGGAGCCCAATGTGGGGCTCGATCCCAGGACTCCAGGATCAAGACCTGAGCCCAAGGTAGATGTTTGACTGAGGCACTCAGATGCCCCTAAAATTTTTTTAAAGGAGGTAGAAATTGCCCTTGTGAGGAGTCTCCCTCATAGTACAGGACATAGTGTTACAGTCTTTTGGGCTTTGAGACAATCCATTAGGTTCAATGCTATCCACCACATACCCTTTTCCTCTGCAGTTCTACACATTCTCAGTGCATTCAGCAGCTGACAAAAGCTCCATGCTGGCTGGCACTAAAAACCAATTTTCAATTTTATACAAAAAAGTTATGCCTTCCCCCTTCCCATCCTCACCCCCCAGACCTGATCTCTTGCTCAGAGCCATTATCCCCTTTTAATCGGAGAGCATTAACCTCTATACACCTATTATAGTTCTAGGAAAACCTGTCACCATATGACCTGTGGTTTCATATGTGCTGACTCTGGTAAATAAAGGAAGATGATTAGTTGTAAATCATTGTGTTTCTAGGTAACCAATTTGCCTACCGGCTTTAAATGGAGTTAGGGGTAATTTGTTTGAATCACTGTGTCTTTCCACCTGAGCAATTAAACATTTGATTATAACCTGCCTTCCCCTCCCGCCTCCCAAAAATGAAGCAAGGGAATAGTTGGAACTTTACTTGAAACACTTCAGTTTGAAGCTGGGGCCCTAAAGAGAACCACTGTCTTAAATCAGTAGCTAAGTACAAGGCAGAAGGCTCCCTGTCCCCATCCTCTCTCCCTTCTTTCCAACCTCAGAGGCCTACAGGTTTGTGCTGCTGCAGGAAGTCTAAGGTGTGGAACCTCAGGTGATTTACACTATAGAAGGGAGCTTGAGAAAAGCTCTCTGGGGAGATGCCCCTGATGGAGCAAAAGGTTTGTGTGGTTGCTTGACAATAACAGTTGTCAGGTTTGAGGAATGGAGTTATTTGAGACGATCCAATCATAAAATGATATTCTGGATTAGAGTAGGATTTGAGCTTTTGCCTCTTGGCTCAAGAGACAGGTAGTTAGAAAGAAAGAGAAAATAATAGCACATTACAGATAATCTTAAAAGCCCTTGTCTTTTGTTTCCGGAGTCCTATTTCCCTCACCCCTGACACACCATCATAAATTTGGTATGTATCTTTGCAGTGTATCCTTTTACAGTTTTACTCTCCACGCTGGGCTCCATGAATAATATGCAGTTTTGCTTCCTGTCTTTTTGATATTTGCTTGCTTTATCTCAACATTAGTTTCTGCCGGGTTGACCACTTCTAGATCTAGTTGCATGGCTTTAACGCTCTGCAGTATTCCCTCAGGCTTTCTTGTCTCACTGACGCGGTTAGGCTAATGCACTGCTGCAGTGAACACCCTCCTCTGTGTGTGTGTGCATGCGTGTGTTCCTGGTGTACAGGGGGCACGTGCAGTGTACTAGAAGCAGGGTGAGTACTGGAGCTCTGCCACTTACTAGCTCTGACCTTTGTGTGCCTGGATTCCTCCTTTGCAAATTGGGAGGGAAATACTGGTACCTGCCTGCATGGAGTTGGGAGGACTGGATGAGGTAAGCACTTAGGGCAGGTTCTGGCACAGAGTCGGGACAAAATAATCTGAGCCGTCATCATCCTTCTCAAATGATCAAATCCAGACGTGTCGGGGCTGGGTCACATGGTATGCGCAGCGTCAACGTGAGTCTCAAATTCCTCCAAGATAGTGCTATCCACTTACGCTTCCACCAGTGCTTTCTGAAATTTGCTGCTTTCCCACATATTCACTAACACAAGAGTTTTAAGACTTTTTTTTTTTTTTTGCCAACATCATGGGGTGAAAACAGTTACTTTTTATCTTTAGCAGCATTATTGCTTGAATAAAATTTGCTTTAAAACGGGATTGCCATCTAGTGGTGGGAAAAGTAGACTGCACTTACACGGCACAAGCCAAATCTGGGTGGACCTACACGTAGCTTGGGGTACTTTGGGCATTCGAGTCACTACCACGGGTCTGGTTGCTTTAATTCCACTGTGTGAGGGTTCTTCTATTATTCTCCCCCCATTTTTAAGCAGCTCATGATTTTCTCCTCATTTTTTCCGTCACGGCAACATGGAGATCCGTCTGCACCACCCTGTGCGTGCAGCCTCCCAGCCCAACGAATCTGGGTCACTGGCTCAGAAAAGAGGAGTGAGATAAATTAGGAACGAGGCTATTTACAAACTGGCAGGAGACTGTGGCTCCCAGCAGAGCAGGCTTTCCTTGAGCGATCCCAACTCCCCAGTGGAGAGGTGGTCAAGTGCCTGCATTAGCTTCATTCCCTCAAACCGCCACAGAGGGCTGAGCAGGGTCCCAATTACCATCCTTCCAAATCCGGGACTTGGACTGTCTGTTGTGAAGACTTTTCGAATCATCGTCTGCAAAGATTTAAAAGTTTCTGACAATGTTAGATATTAATCATCAAAGACATAGGTACATTTTTTTTGAGATTTTATTTATTAGAGCGATGGAGTGAGCACGAGTGGGGGAGGGGCAGCAGGCAGCGGGAGAAGCAGGCTTCCCGCTGCGCAGGGAGCTAGATGTCGGGCTTGATCCCAGGACCCTGGGACCATGACCTGAGCCGGCTTAACCGACTGAGCCACCCAGGCGCCCCACATAAGTACATTTTTAAAGATCTGTACAAAAATGTTCCATGAAAGATAAAGGTATAAATAAAGCAGTGTTGCTGAAAAGCTTACACAACATGCATTGAATTAAGTACTGTTACTAAAATAATGGGATATTAAAAGTTAAAGAAAACAGTCTCAACAACAACAAGCAAAGGTCAGCTGTGGTTAGAAACACCCAGTCAGGCGGATCTAGACCATCCCTCAGCTCCAGGCTCCTGCCCATTTCTAAGCTGTTATTCGTGTGGATGCCTTTGCTAAAATAACTTCCCTCCCTCGTTCGGCCAGATCTTTGTTTTCCAAGTGCTCGGGCCTAAACCCCAATCCGCCCTCAAGTCGTACCAACGCTACCAGGGAAGGAGATGGTGTAGCGTAGATGGCATGAGCCTTAGAATCAGGCAGACGCTGAATCCGGCCTGCTGCCTGTTTCTGTACGGTCTGTGAGCTAACAATTGTTTTCACATTTTGAAACAGTTGAAAAAAATCAGAAGTAGACAATTTAGTGACACAAGAAAATTATAAAAATTCTAATTTCAGTGTCTAAAAATAAAGTGTTCTTGGAACACAGCGACACCCACTTGTTTAACATATTGTCTACGGCTACAGAGTTAAGTATGTCCAGCAAAGGCTCTATGACCCGCAAAGCCTAAAATATTTGCTATCTGGACCTGTAGAGAAGAAGTTGGCTGACTCCTGGCCTGGATGAGAGCTGATGGTGACGTGGGCAAGGGAGGTGGCAGGAGATGCTGGGCAAGAGCCAGATCTGAGATGTACTTTGGGAGGCTTGCCTGGCCGTTTGGATGAGTGAGGTTGAGGGAGAGGTATAAAGGTGACTCCTTGGTTCAGGGCTTGGGCAGGTGAATGTTACTTGCTGGAATGGGAAAGACGAGAGTGAAAGAACAAACCAGGTGAAATCCTAGCTCTTCCCCCATTGTCAGTGCCATCAGCTAGCTCTGCTGTGTTACGGATCACCCCGACGTTAGGGGCTTCCCAAACTTATTTCTCATGAGTCCGAGGACAGGCTCTGGTGTGGGGACTCAGCCGGGGCAGGACGATCTAGGATGGCCCATGGTTAGCTCAGCACCAGCTGGGGCCATGGAGCTGCCTGGCCCTGCGTCTGCTGTCCTCCAGCAGGCTAGCCTGGCTCGCTCAGAAGGCAGCGGTGGAAGGGTTCCCAGGCCGCAAAAGAACAAGTCCCAGTGCACTGTGCTTTTCAAGCCTGTCCAGGGCATGTTCGCTGATGCCCCAATGCCCAAAGCAAGTCATGTGACCAAGATTTCGGAGGCGGGCAGGGGGTGGTGGGCAGGGGAACTGTTAATTACACTTATCACCTCTTGATGAGAGAAGCCAAAAAGTCACCTTGCAAGGGAGGGTGGGGGTGGATCCAGGGAAGGGAAGACCTGGGGGCATTTTTACAATGTACCATGCTGACAGCGTGACTCAGGCAAGTTACCCAACGTCTTTGAGCTTCGGTTTTCTCATCTGTAAATGGGCAAGACAACAACAACTTCATAGAATTTTTATAGGGATTAGAAATAGCAGATTTAAAGTCCCTGGCATAGAACAGATACCCAATAGTAGCTGTTTTATTGTGATGATGAACAATGATCAAGTTTAATCTCTATTGGGTACTAGCATTTCCTAAACTTCAGTCCCTCCCCACCACCACCAGGATTTTTGCCATCTTTGAGGACCACTTAGACTCTTATTTACACAATATTTTTCTTTAAACAGGTTCACTCTTTTTATTTAAAGAATTTTAGGGACGCCTGGGTGGTGCAGTGGGTTAAGCATCTGCCTTCGGCTCAGGTCATGATCTAAGGGTCCTGGGATCGAGTCCCGAAAAGGCTCTCAGCTCAGCGGGGGCCTGCTTCTCTCTCTCCCCGCCCCACCCCCTGTTCATTCTCTCTCGCTCGAATAAATAAATAAAATCTTTAAAAAAAAGAATTTTATAATGATGTAATGTATGGGGATTAACATAAGAATAAAAAAAAAAAAGAATTTTATTTCAAAAGCAAACTTTATCTCACTACCACAATAAAAACAGGCCACGGCTTGCCATAAATAGAAGGCAACTATAAAATAAATACAATAAAAACAAAGCAGTGCTATTAACCCTAACTCAGTTCTCTTGCTTTCCAAAGGCCAAATCTGAGACCTGCTATCACTTTGTTAAAAGAGGGTATTCAAGGGGCACCTGGGTAGCTCAGTGGGTTAAGTGGCCGACTCTTTGATTTCAGCTCAGGTCATGATCTCAGGGTTGTGGGATCAAGCCCCTCTTCAGGCTCTGGGCTTATTGGAGTCTGCTTGGGATTCTCTCTCTCCCTCTCCCTCTGCCCCCCCCCCCCCCCCCCC